>NW_017731896.1:847710-891699 GCF_001890085.2 Hipposideros armiger
GAGAGAGAGAGAGAGAGAGAGGTGTTTTTTGAAGTTCTAGATCCAGTCACACTTGAAGTGTTTAGCCCCTTGAACTTCACAATTATGTGAGTAAATGTTATTTTTTACTTAAGCCCCTTAAGGTGAATGGTGTTTCTGTGGCTTGAAGGGACCTGACTAATACATCTCTCTCTCTAGAAGACTGTATTTAAAAGAAGAAAAACTAACACTTATTGATACCTACACCTGGCAGGTAGTTTAAGGACACATTCTTTTTCTTTTTTCAATTGTCTATTAATATATCCATTTCCTGGATAGAATTTTGACAGACCCCTAAAACTAGAGTCAGCAGCAGGGTGGGGGTGGAGGGTGTTAGGTAAAATAGGGGCTATGCAGAGGGCAAGTGCCATCCTGTTCTATAAACATGCAAGCTCCAGGAATAATGTGACAGGAGAAAACTGCAGTGGGTCCCTAGTGAATGAAGTAGCCCAAACCTTGGGGAACCAAGGAAAGGGTGAAAGTAAGTTGCTGTATTAAACTGACTGGCAAGGCTGGGGACTGTTGAAATGTGGCTGATGGCACTGATTCTCTTGCTTTATTTGAAGACCCTCTTTAGTAATTAGTAATATTAGTAATTATTTAGAAAATTAGTAATTGTTTAGACTTTCTAAAATCAAGTTTGTACCGAATCGGGTCAGATTTTGTAGGTGCCTCAGCTCTCTTGGACTGAGACCCAAAGCCATGCCCTTTGTGGTATTGACCTTTTTTGTTATATAACATTGACTTTGTGAGTGCCCTTTAAGAATCTGGGTGCCTTTATTTCCTGAAATTATCTTGAGATTTATTAAGACATCTCTAATTCACCTGAATTAATCTCTATCTTTTCCTTTCAATTTTGTCTTAAGAAATCCTTCTTCTTGGTTATTCTAAACATTGAAGGGCTTCATGATAGGTATGTTCTCCTATTCTGAATTCCAGAAGATGTTACATTCAGTTATATGAGAATTGCCTCATGAGCACATCAGGTGCCATTCCACTGGGCAAACCAAACCAAAAAAAGAGTTAAGGAGTATCTTGTGTCACTATGTTTACTATGTATATATGTCTATTCTCAGTTTATGTATCAGAGTGCTTAATTTTAATGTTTTGTGCGTGTTTGAGAATATTAGAACAGTCATTTATTTCTCCTGTGAGTACAGTCTGCATTCTTACAACGTTAATAGTTATAATTTGACCTAACAAAGAATGAACACAAATTACATGTGGAGCATTCTATTAGTCATGATACGTAATCGAGATCTAAGACTTGCAGCTGACACCCAGGAAAAAAGGCAAAAATGAAAACAAAAATAAACATACAAACAATAGCATCAACAACAACAAAACATCACCCAGTTTAGCTGCTTTGTTTGTGACTTTGGCCATAACAAAGGAGAATTATAAGTGATAAAGTGGTAAGCACAGTTTAGAAGTACTGATTAGTGCTGGCGTTTAATAGAAAAAGACACTGCTCTTGTAGGAAGGAAGGCTGTAATCAGAGCCTGATTTTTCTCAAGAATCATAGCATTTCTAGCCATATACATGTGGTTTTCTGAGAAAAATTTCTTAAAATTCCTGCATAAAAAAGTTTGTTTTTGTGAACCTGAAATTCTCTAGCTTCTATCCCCTTTGTATTTCATTGAAACAATGAGTACTGGGGTTTTTTTTGTCTTTTGTTTTTATGTAAAACAACATTTATTAAGATGTCAAATATGGGGTTAGGCTAAAACAGACTATGAAGAAAAATTAAATCAAGCTCTTCTTGTCAGTATTATGATCGTCTCCTGTGATTTATAATTTGTAGGGATGAGAAAAGTCATTTGATAACTATTGAGACTCTAACATGCCTCTTGTTAATCCAAAAGAATTAGAAAGTTGCCTTGAGACATTTGAACAAAATTAAGAATAACTACTCTTGAGTTTATTAAGTTTTTCAAACAAGTCTAAGGGGAACACTAGCCTATCAACATCAACAGTAGATGAGTGAAGAAATAAAATGAGTCTTAAGTATTGTGCAAACTGTTGAGAGGAGACGTGTGATGGCAGAGCTCCCACTTGGCAGCAAACCACCTGGGAACAAATCCCAGCCCTCCTATCACCACCACGTGACCCTGAGCAAGTTTCTTACCTCCCCAAGCCTCAGTTTCCTCCTTTTTTTTAAATGACAGAACTGTTATGAGAATGAATATAAAGATTTCAATAGTGGGGATCATTGAGGCTCTTTCCGTGGAATCATTGGAACCATTCTCATAGTCATGCTAAAATGTGATCTGCCTTGTTCCCTCACATTCTCTCTTGAGAGTCCAGTGGAGGTTTTCAGAGGCTACATCATGTGAGATATCACAACAGATTGAATGCAGGGATGAGAATCCAGCTGTCTGCTATTAAGACAAACATTAAGGAGATTTACAAAAATGTGAAACTGCCTTTCCTCTCATTAAATTGTTTTTGAAAATGTAGTTATACATAAAACTGTGCTCTTGCTGTTAGCATGCAATGGGTTTGTTAATGTTATTTTTAAATGAGTTAATATAAAATACATTTTAAATTTCTCAGTTTTAATTTCTAAAACAGTAACACAGTAAATATCTTTAGATATAGATCACATAAACAAAAGATTTTTGAATCCTCAATAATGTTTAAGAACATAATGGGTCCTGAGCCCAAAAAGCTTGAGAACTATTGATGAACTATATTTAATGAATTGCTTGCCCAAAATTTTTTTCCACATAACTAAAGTCAGAAAATAATCCTGTTGGCCTGCCGAGTGGCGTGTTGATTAAGAGCTGGCTTGGGACGCCAGAGGGCCCTGGTTCGGATCCCACATATGAGGGCCAGTGACACTGCCCTCTACAGCTATGATGCTGAACAACAGCTCAACCTGGAGCTGGGCTGCCATGAGTCACCGGCGACTGCATAGGCTGCAGCCCCTGTGGCAGTGGGTTGCCATGGGCTACCGTGTGTAGCCAGCAGCCAGTGTGAGCGGTCAGCAGCCACAGTAAGTGGCCGTCCAGAAGCCAGTGACTGATCTGCCTCACCCGGGAAGAGCGCAATGATGGTGCCAGCTTGGGCCAGTGAAGCAACGTCCTCCACAACTAGACTGAAGAACAAAACAACAGCAACTTGTCTGTTCCCCTTCCCCCAAATCCCCAGAGCTGTTCCCATCCCCCAAATTCCCCAATTAAAAAAAAAAAGAAAGAAAATAATCCTGTTAAACTATATAGCCCAAATTTGCTTGCAGAATATCTAGTAACTATGCTATATTATTTCTCTACTTTTTAATAAATTGTCAAGAGCAGTGGTTTTTCAACTCTGGCTGCACATTAGAATCCTCTGTGAAATTTTTTAAATAAAATACTGTTGTTTGGGGCCTCACACCCTGTCACTGATATTTTATAAAAGCTCTTTGTCTCTGTATGGATTAATTCCATCATTCAAATAATAGCTTTAAGAATTACCTTATCTAAGTAGGCATCTCATCCCCAAACCAAAATATACCAGATTCTACTCTATATTATAGGTGTTTAGGTTCAGGCCTAACTTCCCAGCAGACCCTGAGCAACTCCAGGGCAGCTCTGATGTATGAAGCATTTTTCCTAAAACTTGAAATGGTTGACAATGTCTCTCATAAAGAAAAAAGAAAATGCAAATAATACACAGGAATACAAAATGGATTTACTGAATTCAATAATAGAATCACAGAATGTTAAATGAAGAGATCTGTATAGGAGAGCTAATCTATTTTATAAGTAAGAAAACAGGAGTTCCAGAAAGGTTAAGTGACTTGCTCAAAATCATGTCTCTCTTGACTTCTGGGGCTGATGGGTTAAAATGTTATGCTCCCAAGTTAGAAGAAGGGAGAGGAGGGAGAAGAGGAGGAGGAGAAGGAGAAGAAGAGAGCTCAAAAGCCTCACAAGGTGAAAGAAATAAAATAAATATTTATTTGAGATATTAAAATGAAACACTTGAAAGCTAATTATTGCCTTCCTTGCCAGCTTTGGGGGGGGGAGAGGGGGGCAGCAAACCCTTGTGGTGATAAAAGAGGTTATATAACCCTGGTCCTGGAGAAAGAGTTTGCACCTTCCCCTCCTAGGCTGTGGCTGACCCCAAGGTGGGTGACAGGATAGAGAAGTGTTCCCTGGTGACAGACTAGTGAGCTAATGCCATGTCTGGGACACAAACTGGAGAAGCAGAGGCAGCATAGCAGAAGCAGTCCTTCCAGCCCCAAGACCTACGTAGGGATGACTTCACGTCACCTTCTCACCCATCCCCTCCAGGCACTAGGTGTCTGTACTATACCAGAAATCATTAGCATTCTACAAAAGCAGGCCTTTCGTTCCTCTCAGATAGTGGTATGAAGACTCAGAGGCACATTCGTGGTAAGATTAAGTTCCAGGGTAGCAGTGACAGCAGTGCTAGTCAGAGTACCCAACATCCCATGCTAATGGCGTTTAAAGTATACAAACTGTTGTGCCTTATACTCAGCTAACAGAGGAATTCTGCTACCAGGCTAGCTCTGCTATGTGATTTTTAAAAAAAATTGCTCCTGGCTACCAAGCCCGTTTCTTCAGTCCTCCAAATGAGGCTTTTCTTTTCTTCTTGAGTCAGCCAAAGGTGTTTTTTGCTGCTTAACCATTAAGAATCCTGACTGACATACTACCCAATCCAGAGAGAGTAACACACGACTACCCTCATATCCTCCATTGGTTACTTCGCAACTTTAAGCAGCATGCTTAAGTGTCCCCTGCTATTATCAACCAGGGAGAGTACCTCAAGTTCCCATTTTGTGAGATGAAGACATTAGTATTCCAATACTTGCTCCAATCTCCTCCCTTCTTCTCAAATAAAATTTAAAATTTATTTCTATAATTACAGTTGTCCTCTGTACTTTGTTTATAAGTTGGTAAATAATTAACAACCTTTACATCATGTCCACATAAAAAAGTATTCAACTCTGAGAGCGTACTATGCGATATTTACAGTTCTTTGCTATATGTCTCATATATATCATAATCCAACATCATAATCCTTATGCCACTCAAATAAAAATTATACTGAAATCAAATTGGAATGAATTGTCTTTGTTTTTGTAATCTATCTTTTGCCTCTAATAGAAACTCAAAATTTTTCCTCCTATAGCGAGACAGCTCTATTCTTTTGTCCCAATTTGGATTTGCTAGGGCTGCTGTATATCAACGAATCTGGGATGAGATGGCACTCTTTTTCTTTTAATTCAGTGGTTCCTGGAAACTACATTTTGCTGTTCTTGATTTACTTCCTTGTTTTATAGGTATGATATTGTGATTCATAATATGAAATACATATCATATATATACATACTATACAACATAAGAAATAATATAACAAACATACACTTTTGGTCTTTGTTCATTGTTTAGCCTGATTCTGGCACAGAACTCCCAAAAAGCCTTGGAATTTCCTGAGTGATAAGGGCAATGAGGGTATCTTTGTTGTAATATTTAGTCATCATGTTTTACAGCCATAAAGGTGAAATAGGTGTCTTATTATTCAGAACAAACCCCTCAACTTGGTTTATGTCAATGAGGTGACTTTTAGAAAGCACATAAGGATGGAAGCTGAGTGTCAAGAGAACCAACTATAAATAGAGGGTTGAAAATTTCAGTCCCATCTCCTGATTTCCAGGAAAAGGAGAGGGATTGGAGGTTGAATCAATCACCAATGGCCATTGTAATGAAGCCTTCATAAAAACCCAAGAGGAGGGGGGCTGTAGAACTTCTAGGCTGGGGAACCAGAAAGCTTCCAGGTGCCACTGTGCTAGAACCCAAACTCTACAAGGACAAAAGCTCCTTTGTTCAAGATCTCGTCCTATGTATCTCCTCCTTTGGCTGTTGATTCTTATCCTTTAATATTCTTTATAATAAGTTGGCAATTTGTAATAAATTGTAATATACTGAGTAAATGGGTTTCCTGAGTCCTGTGAGCAGCTCTTAAAAGTTAATCAAACCCAAGAAAAGGGTGGTGGGAAACTCCAACTTATAGCTGGTTGGTCAAAAGTGCAGGTAATGGGTCGACTGAGTGGCGCATTGGTTAAGAGTTGGCTTGGGACGCCAGCTCTGAGCAGCAGGGCATCAGTTCAGATCCCACATTAGGGCCAGTGACGCTGCGCCCTCTACAGCTAAGATGGTGAACAACAGCTCGACCTGGAGCTGGGCTGCCATAAGTCGCCAGCGATGGTGTAGGCTGCAGTGGGGATGGACAGCAGCTGGCGTGAGCTTTCATGAGCTGCTGTGAGCCACTGTGAGCTGCTGTGAGCCACCTTGAGCTACTGTGAGTGGCCGTCCAATGGCCGGCAAGCGACTGCCTCACCTGGAAAGAGCGCAATGATAATACCAACATGGGCCAGTGAAGCAATGTCCTCCACAACTAGACTGAAGAACAAAAAGGACAGCAATTTATCTGTTCCCCTTCCCCAATTCCCCAACACTGTTCCTCTCCCCCAATTCCCCAATAAAATCTTAAAAAAAAGTGTAGGTAACAACTGGGCTTGCAATAAGCATTTGAAGTAGTGTGGTGGAGGGAGGTGCAGCCTTGTAGACCTGAACATTTAACCTGTGAAACATGATGCTTCCCTGGGTATATTGTGTCAGAATTGAGTTGAACTGGACACCCAGCCAGTGTCTGAGGTTTGCTTGGTGGTGTGGAATTCCCCTCCCCCACCACACACACACATATACAAATTGGGAATTGGGTGCAGAACTATTTTAATAAGCATACATGTCCAAGTACCTTTCTAAGAAAGGATCTGTGGAAAATAAACAGTTGGGGTCTTTGCCTTTCTGCCTGAAAAAGACTTTCATCATGGCCTACCATTTGATTGATAGTTTGGCTAAATATGAAATTCTGAGTTGGAAATAAGTTTCATATAGAAGCCTAAAAGTCATTATTACTGTTGCTAGGGAGATGTCTGGTGCTGAATGAAATCCTGTTTATTTATTTTTTTTGGTCACTGTTTTTGAAGGAATAAATGATACAGTTTGATGAGGGTGTGGAGGGACAAGTAGACAGTTAGGAAAGGTTCAGAGCAAGAGGTATTGCCCAAAAAAGGATGATTGGAGATATTGTACTGATGCAGAAGTTAGTGTATTATCTTTGGCAACTAGGGTGGGAGGCGAGAAATTCTTAAAGGGAAAGAAGATTGAGTGGAACTGCAAATAAACTCATCTACCTGACAATAGCTCAGCAACTCTAGATTTCCCCACCTTAGTGAACTCCATAAAGATGACTGCTCTCTCCTCTAGAATAATTTTCTTGGAGAAATTGCTTATTTAAAACAAAATCAATAAGAAAAAAAATCTTTTTATCCTCCAAAATGCAGATACATATGACATATGAGTGTACTGAGATTTTTGCCTCTTCTGCAGAAAAATGGTAGCCAATCAGAACATAATAAATATCTTGCATGTTTAATAGCACAGTGAAGAGAAAACTTACTGAATTACCAATGCAGTATAATTGGAACATTTTCTTCTCCTGAAAATATATACTCATATATGAATTATAACCCATGCCATTGGTTATTCAAAATTTATTTTGCTTTATGAACCATGTAGAATGAAAAGCAATCATGCTGTAATATGGTACCCAGTGACATGATAACGCCTACTACCATTACAATTTCAACAAACTTGAACAAGGATTCAAATGAGTAGTGACTCCAAGGGAAATGGTTTCAAATGGCTTCCAGTGTTTTCAATTAACACAGAAAAGATTAATGGCCTTTTTTCCTTTGGTGGTCTCTGTTGAAGAGGAAAAAACATTAGTTGCCATTTGATTTTCCACTCAATTACATTTACCAACTGGCAGAGAGGCCAACCAGGAAAGTTCCTCCATCTAGCAGCTGGATTCACCATGGGTGTGGTCCAGGCATGTTACCACAAAGGATTCTTCATGACCAGAATAGCCCACAGACAGCAACTGTCACCAAAGGGAGACTCGAAGGCTGAACTAGCAGGAAATACATCAGCTGTAAATTAATTAGTAGGGATTTTTTCCTTCTCTTCTATTTGTCTTAACCTCTAATTAGGTACCTCTTGATCCTTTGAGAACATCATAAGTCTGTCTGTTTAGTCATTTCCCAGCAGGGAGCAAACAGCATATCAAAATGGATTTGATACTTCTCAGGAAATTGACAAATCAGTTGAAGAGTGGGTATAATGAAAATGTTAGGAATATCATTCTGCAAAAAAAAAGGTGCTGACTGCTGTAGGCTGGGAGAGTTATGATCTGTCAGAACCTTCTGTCTGAAGGAACAGCTTAGCCATACACCAATGCTCCATGGCCGCCACGGTCAAGAGTCTGAACACGGCCTGGAATTCTCTGAGGATGTTATTCATAAAGACACAGTTAATCAAACTCAGACGTCTCTTCAAAATCTCACTGTACAAGCCAAACATATTGCCAGCAGAAGGAAGGTGCCAGACCAGAAAAGGTAGAATCTGTGTGCCCTGGCTTCAGAACTCTGAGGTCTCAACCCATTTTAAAAAGTAAAAAAAAAAAGTTTGTGTGTATGTGTATTTTTAGATTTATCAAATAAGTAGCTTTCTCTCCATACAATCAGAGTGTTGTACGTGTTCAAGGATTTGCATCCTACATATATAGATATTTTTATTTATTTTAATTTAATTTACCAGAAAGGGGGGAAATCCCTCCTTCTCTCTCTCTCTCTCTCTCTCCCTTACGCTTTAGAGGAATTCAGAAAGGGCGTGGATGAGCCAACACCACTTCTGGCTAGAGTCCATGGTTACCAAGCTGAAAGAGCAGGCAGTTTTCTGGGTAAATGGTCTTCCCTCAAATGCCAGATGCCTGCTAAAAGGATCACAGGCTCTCAGAAGCGTTCTGTGCCTCCCCTGCCACCACAAACACAAATGGTGGATCTTTCAACAGAGATGCTGGCACCTTCTCCACTGATTACACCCTTGGGTTCTGAGAAGAATGGTTTTCTTTATTCTTGGCATAGGAAAATCTCTACACCGAAGGTGGAGTTACTTGATTTGTTTAGATCTCACTCCAAGTGATGAGAGTCTCTGAAACCTTGTCACGTTCTTGCCATTGAAAGGGAAGGATAAACATAAGGAGGTTTGGATTCTCTTAGTTTGTATGATTCCCCTGTGAGTCCATGTGCTGACTCTTTGCTGAACGTTGTTTTGTTGGTTGGTTGGTTGGTTGGTTGGTTGGTTGGTTGGCTGGGTGAGTGGTTCATTTTTTCCCTCCTAACTCAGGGACATATTGGTCCAAGGTCTTTGAAGAGGTATGTGAAGCAAAAGCATAAATAGGCACACTTGGGACCCTCCTTTCTCAGGAGGAAATGGGGCAGCAGAGCTGGGGATCGTGAGCTCAGCCTCCAGTCACAGGTCTGGATTTGCCTTTAGCTCTGCTTCTTCATGTGTAAAATGCACATGAAAATTCCTACCTCGTAGTGTTGTTGAACTTTTTTTATTTTCAGTAATAGACTTTATTTTAGGTTTACAGAAAAGGTGACCAGAAAGCACAGAGAATTCCTATATAATCATTCTCCCTCTGCCTTCAGTTTCCCGTTATCTTGTATCTGTGTGGCGGGTTGTTGAATTTTCAATTACATACCACATAAAAAGCATAGCATTTTAAGCATTAAAAGGTATTTATGAATGAATGTGAACTATTATGACAGTAATTCAAGACCTCCTCATTTGTTAATACATAAGGCTTTCCTTTCTTCGGTGACATTTTATGGGTCACTCATCAAAAATCACCCCTAAATCCCTAGCAGACCACCACATAGTTGGTGAAATAACATCTGTGAAGATTTGTTTCTTTAGATTTAAGACATGTTTCTATAGTAATATTTCTTTGAAATGCAAATACTCCTAAGAGAGAGAAAAGAACTTATTTTTATTATTGATAACTTTATTGTTAACAAAAACCACAATCCTCATTCAAACTCGAGATAAGATACTGACCACTAGTTGTTTTCATAAGAATAAGAGAAGGGTCCAGACAGTCTTAAGAATGACATTGCTCAAGAGAAGGACTGGAGTAGTTTTGCCTGGCTTGGGGATCTCAGAAGAGGGTATTGCGACACAGGAAAGGAAAAGCTCTGAAAGAAGGGAGTTCTGACTTAAAGCCTTTCTTCAAGGCAGACAGAATCAGCCTCTGAGCAGAGCAGCAGGGATCTCCAAGTGGGTCCCATAGGATTCCATTTCTAGCAGACTGATGATTAGAAGGGGCAGGAAAATAAATATCTTTGTTGAAGCCACTTCCCTGCATCTTAACTAATCATTTTTCATATGTGAGGTGCTCTTCAGTTTCTAGAGCCTGCTATTGGGTTGTCAGAAAAGTCATCATGCATTTTTGCAACGAAAAACATAGAAAAAATATGTCATGACTTTTCTGACAACCCAATATTTTGCTCAGGTGACCTATACTCTCAGGCACTGCCTGCCAGAGCCTGAACCACACCTAATAATTCACTTTTGAGAAATCTATTGCAAGAAAATAATCAGAAACGAGGCAACTTTTACATTCAAAGATGTTCATTGAAGTTTCATGTATGTTACCAAAAAAAGAAAAACAAGACATAACTAAAATTAACCTGAAGTCCAACAATAGGGAAATTGAATATCTATATTGTGAAATATTATACAGTATTTAAAATTGTTTTCTAATCACTGTATGATATAAAAAAGATGATATAATGTGAAGTGGAAAAAAAACATGAAAACAAATCTGTATATATAGCATGCTCTCTAAAATCCTGAGCACCATCTCATACACACATACTAGGTACAGTACTCCAAGAAATGGCAACATGGCAACCATCGTTTGCTGTATTAGTCAGGGCTCTCCAAAGAAACTGGACCAATAGGAAATATAAAGAAAGATACTTATTATAAGGAATTGGCTCACATGATGATGGATCTTGGCAAGTCTAAAATCAGCAGAGTTGATGTCTCAATTTAAGTCAGAAGGCCAGCAGACAGGAGGAACTCCCTTTTATTCAGGGGAGGGTCAGCTATTGGTTCCATTCAGGCTTTCAGCTAATGGATGAGGCCCACTCACATTATACAGGGCAATCTGCTTTACTCAGTCTATAGATGCAAATGTTAATCTCATCAAAAAACACCCTTACAGAAACACTCAGAATGATGTTTGACCAAATGTCTGGGCCACCTCAGAACTCAACCAAGTTGATAATCTAAAACTAAACGTCACATGTGCTGTCTCTGGGTCTACAAATTTAATGACAGCAGACACCATATCTTTTAGCATGAATTCTCATGTTAATAATTTGTCATTTATTACCCAAGGTAAATTCACTCTCAATAGTCAAGAAAACTAAACCATGTCTTCATTGATGTATCATCCAAAGTAGTGACATTCTTTCACTAAAATTTGGTTACTTTCGTTAACCTGTGAAGAGCAGTTATTAAAATTTCAGAGGTCATTTCCCTTTTTCTGAGGGTAGCGGTTAAGCCCTTAGGGGTTCAAACCTCTCTACTCTCTTACTCCCCATGCTCTCTTTGCCCTGCCATTGCTCCATTGACACAGTTCTTAACAGTGTCACTTAACCCCTGGAGCCAGTGATTTTTGCTTTTTAGCCACAGTCTTCCCGACAAGGTGAATCACTACTACTGTATGAGGACCGGGCCTCTTTGAAGTTGCCCAGGCAACTCTGTCCTCTGGCAGCCAAATGCCAGGTTCTGGTGTCAGCCAGGCTGTGTGACCTCACAGAAGCTACTTACCACTCTGTGCCTCGGCTTCCACTCTGTAAAATGGGGATGGTATTAGTACCTATTTAATAGGGCTTGTGAGGATTATATGAAGCAATACATGTGGTGTCCTTTGAGCAATCCTGGCACATTAGGAAGCTTTTACATTAAATAATAGTTTTGTTAATATTCTATTATTTATTATTATTGTAGTTCTCTAAGTGATGGTTCACTCTGATGTTTGCCTCACATCTCTTCTTCCCACCTTTCAGAGATCTAGGTTAAGTTTCAATCCTAATTATTCTATCCTTCATCTGTATCCTCTCTTCCCCAGAAATGGCATCTGCCCCTATGGTTTCAGTGATTGCTTATATCAGGTATCCACTGGATCCACATTCTATCCTGAACTTTTCTTTTGAGTTCTGATTTTCTACTTCCCAGGGTGTGCTGGGTTTTATTGCTTGCTGTTCTTGCGACAATCTTGAACAGAGTGTATCTAGTACCAAACTCTTCATCTGAATCTCAAAACTGGTTTTCCCTTCTGATTTTCCTACTCACTCCGTGTGCCAAACAGACCTCAAGATGACCTTGAATGATTGGCATCCATGCTGTGGTATGATTCCCCTCCCGCTGAGGTGGGCAGGACCTGTGACTTGCTTCTAACCAACAGAATATGAGAACGGCAATAGGATGCTATGCCTGTGATGCTGGAATGTTATATGACTCCAGTTTAACAGATTGAAGCGAGAAGTTCTCCTTGCTTGGCTTGATGAAGTAAGGAGCTGTGTTAAGAAAACCCACATGGAAAAGGAACACCAGTGGCCTCGAGGACCTGAGGACCACTTCCAAGTGACAGCCAGCAAAACACAAGAGTCCTCAGTTATATAGCCCTAAGGAAATTAATTCTGCCAACAACCTGAATGAGTTTAGAAGTGGTTTCTTCCCCACTAGAGCCAGAGAAATCGTAGGCCAACTGGCACCTTGGGTAACCCTAAGCCGAGAGCTAGATAAGCCATGCCCATAACCCTGATCCATAGAAACTGTGAGAAAATATATATATATATATATATATATATATATATATATATATATATGTTGTTTTAAGCTGCTAAATTTGTTACACAGCACAGAAAGCTAATACACTTGGAATCAGTTGATATCCATGGTAACACCATTGTCTCAGTCTTCCTAAACTTAAAGTTATCTTTGACTCCTAGCTACTTTTTGTCATTCACTTACTAAATCTGATATGCTTGAATTTAATAATACTCGCTAATATTTATGGAGTGATTTTGCAAGCCATGTGCTTTACTTGTTATATTTAAATAATAATCAGTGACTTAGGCATTCCCTTTATAGATTTTGAAATTGAAATTTGGAGGAGAAACACAATTTGCCAAAGGTTACACAGTAAATCAATTTCACAGCTGGGATTCAAATCTGATACATCTGATGCCAATTCCTATGCTCTTTCGACTGCACTGGACTGGACACTGAGATGCCTCTGTGAGATCACAAGTCCTAAGTCACAGTTAAAAGTTCTTATATCAGCATTTAAAATCATTCAAAATCTGGTCCTGCTCCTGTTCCAGACCTTTTTCCTATTATTCATTTGCTCTCTTTAAAATCGGTGGTTTTTCCTTTTTTTTTATCTCCTAACATCAATTCACAATCTTCCCTAGTACTATAACATCCTGAATAAAACAACATACACTTTTGATAAGTTATCATTGGAGAAGTAATCTTCAAGTGCAGAGGGATGGGCTTACCAAAAGGCTCTGACACTGTCACTCCAAATTTCACCTTCAATTCACATATAAATTATAAGGATTACTCCTGCCAGTGTCGTGGTGATCTTCCCCTAGTAACATAAGAGCAATGTACTAGAGATGTCTGCCATTACCTGCTCTGCCCTCAGCCATTTCTGTAGGAAGTTGCCCTACTCACTGCCCTCTTTAAAAGGTGAATGGCTTGTTCAATACCAGCACCATCCCCTGTCAGATTGGAGCCTGGGCAAAAAGAAAAATGTGTGCCCTCACAGGCATTGATCAAAGCATCCTTCCACAGTTGGAGCCAAGTGGGAAAAGTTAAATAAGAGCTTTACCGTCAAAAACGACTACACATCAATCTCTGTATTGCACAATCTGTTCACATGTCACTGTTAATCATGTTATACTTACCTGATGAGGAAGGAAAGGCCACAGGGTCCAGAACCCACAGGCTGATTGAAAACAACCCTCCCCCGTTGCACAATAAAACAGGATCATAATACAAACAAACAATGACACCCTGTCTTTATTTGAAATATTAATATTTTGTTCCTCATGATTTTTGCATTACTTTTGGTTTATAAATATTGTATTAAATGCTGAAATATTATTTATCTTGACTATTGACTTTTTTGGCATCCATTAAATTAGGCACCCCCAGGGGAGTGCTTCATTTTTTTCATTCTAATTCTGGCCTTGTTTAAGGTCAACTCCTCAGCCTCAGCTGACTGAACCTCGTATGGCCCTAACCCAAAGGCAACCCATAGGTGAGATTTGTACTTGTGACTCTGTTCTGCCATTAAGGAAACTGCTGTGGAAAATACAGCCCAGAAACTACTACTGCAATCATACACACTTTCACACATAGGGTGACATCATCCTTTCCCCTAATCTCTCTTCCATTTTTTTTTTCTATGTGACTAAGACATCACCTCTGGAAGAGAGAGGTGAGAGAAAGAGCAGAAAGGAGGGCTCCCAGGCTGGAACTGGAATGGAACAGGAACTCCATACAAAAGTTGACTCTAGTAAGATAATAAGGAACCCTAGACCTTGTAATGTGGGATTTTATGCAACTTGTTCTTTCTTGCTCAATTTTGTTCTGTTTTTTTTCTTAATTTTATACTATGTTCCCTTCATTTTAAAGCACAATGCCATCCTCCAGGGCCCTGATCCTTTGATAAACTTTGCCTAACTACTGCAATGCTGGGTAATCTCCTCCCTTGATGCCCACTCTCTGTCCCACCAATAGGCTATCTCTCGTGCATCAGGGAACCTTCAGATTTCGGTCACGTTGGGGAGCTCCTGAGTTCCCTTTCCCAGCCCAGCAGGATTAGTTCCTAGGGTCAGTCTTAGGAGTCAGAAATTTAAAACTAATTCAGTGACCTTCTTCACCAAAGAACATGACCACACTGGCCACCCACAAATTACCAACAAGAAAAAGACATTTATTTTGATAAACTACAAATATTAATAAATGAAAAATTTAATAAATGATAACTGACGTCATCAATTTAAGAGTATCCACCTTGGTGATTTGGATAGCCCGCTGACATTAATAAGAGATTATCTTTATTTCTCATTCTTCTCCCATCTGGTGCCAGGAAGACTAGCTAGCTATATTCCCTCCCTTCCTCACAATCAAAAACTTAAGCTTATCTCCTGGGAACCAGACCTTCTCCTGGGCTGGACTGAATCTCCCGTAGCCATAAACACATGAAGAAGTTTTAATGTTGCAGGAAGGAAATATTCACTCCTAGTAAGCTGGTGGAAATTTCATGTAGGCCAGTTTTTGGAACCTGTCCACAATAGTTATGGAATCTGAAAACTTACCTTTATTGTTGAAACACGCTTTCAAATTGAATGATGTATCTCCCCAAGTAAATGGCAAGTTTCTTTTTAGAAGGGTTATATTTTAAATCACTTTCACTCCCCAGAATGCCCAGTACAAATCACTATATAAATAATTCTGTAAAGAGTAGTAGATCAGACAATTTTTTTTTCAGCTGAGCCATCCTGCCACCTGTTGGCAGCTCAGCGGCAGCTCAGCTCAGGCCAGGCATCGAACCGCTGTTGCTTAGAGCTCAAACTCTTGAGCGAGCTCTTAACCAACTGAGCTACTCGGCCAGCCCTAGATCAGACAATTTTGAACATCCTTGCCTCAGTTAACATTTATGCATCCTTGTTTAGGCCAGGCAAAAGGTGACAGATTAATTAGGTGAAGTTCCCACTAATCCTCAGGGTTTGGGAAGAAATGAGGAAAAGACAGGCTGTCAGGGCTGATCCCTGCGGGGTCAGGATCACCCTACAGCATTGTGTGGGGGAGGGAAGCAACTAAACTGTGGGAAACAGGACTAGTTAATTAGGGTATCCATTCAAGATACCCTGTTAGAGGCAGATCCTGAAGGGCCATCCTCATCAGAAGGGAAAATGCTTAGTTGCTGTTCAGGAAAATATGCTGGGGACCTCAGATCCCGTAGGGCTGTTCTATGCTGTGTATATAGCACAGACCCCCCCAGACCCACAAGAAGGAGGCGCTGCTTTGCAGACGGTGAGCCAGATGGATGGACTAGACAGAAGAAGAAAAATGAAGCAAGAGTTTAAAACTAGGGTTCAGAAACCTGAAGAGGCTCTAATAAATGGCAAACTAGTTTGGAGATTATTTCACAAATTTGGCCAGTCTTTGGTGGCATCCTCCTTAAAAGAGCTTTACTAGACTTGTCTCAGGGAGGTTAATTAAATTCCTAAAAGTGACATAGTTAGAAAATTGTAGAACTGGGTTTTGGAATCTGCAGTAGGATGAACGTTGGAGCCTGCCCTCTTAATTACTATACATACGAGGTGTGATCGAACAATACGGTGTATGTTTTAATAAAAAAAAATATTACAGTAAAAGACACATTGTCTTTAATCCCCCTCAAAATATTCCCCCTTGCTTCAAACACACTTATCCCATCGTTCTTGCCACTTTTCATAAGTGTCTTTGGTTGCGCTGCCATGGCTGCCTTGATGTCATGAACGGATTCAAAACGTTGACCTTTCACGGTCATTTTGACTTTGTGGAAGAGCCAGATGTCACATGGTGCCAGATCCGTGAATAAGGTGGATGGGGACACACTGTAATATTTTTATTTAACAGAACTTGCCATACCAGAAGCGATGTGTGACACAGAGCATTGTCATGATGAAGGATGATTTGGGGCATACTTTAAAACACACTGAACAAGTTGAAACTTGTCACACACTGTTAACTAAGGTTCGATGTGCCACATCCCGTATTGAAGATTCCTGCCTTTCCGTTGGATTGCACTCGGCAGCAGCATTCACCGTAGTTTTTGATCACACTTTGTACTCGTCCAAACAGGAAATTTTCATCATTTCCTCCACCAAATAACTATACAGTATGTAATTATTTTTATGTTTTTCTAATGCTCTAGTGCCCTGGCAGTTGTCATGTTATTTTTGTTACTATTTTAATTTCCCTTACCTTACAAAAACTTTTACTCTAATAGGTCACTGCACAAGGGAATTATTTTCGCTTCAAAAAATTGAAAGATTAAACACATTTTAAATTTTAAAGGGGTAAATCATTGCAACTATGATGCAGTTCTAGAAAGCTAAAATAATTTTAAAATCTTCTTTACCTTAGAAGTATCAACGTACCCAGTGACATTTCATATTTACAATATGCAATATTGATGACAACACACTCTCACAGGGCTTTGTGGTTCCACAGCATGTATTTCATCAGTAAAGTGGCATAAAAATTTTGTTTTTTATGATCCCACGCTTCGTATTAAGCTCAAATTGACAACTCTTTAAAGTGCTTCATGTTTAAATATATTTTAGTTTTGCTGGACAGTAAAAATGAAACTGATGAATTATTTAATAGTTTTTAAATAGTCATTTAATATAATTTATTAACATTGTAGCCTATTAAAATAAATTAGGTACTATACAATAACCTATTTCTCCTCTTTAGAAATCTGACTAATGAATGGAAATATATTTATTTGTTTGAGAAAGAAATTTTGATAAGAACATGAAAAGCCTGAAAACCCAAATTCCTGCACACATGAATATCTCACAAGTGGGTGGTATTAAAGTTGTGAAATAAAGACAGAAGCCAGGATGTTATTATAGACTGAATGTTTGTATCCCCCAAAATCCATGTTGAAATCCTAAACCTTTGTGTGATGGTATCTGGAAGTGGGGAGTGATTAGGTTATGAGGGTTGAGCCCTCATGAATGGATTAATGCCTTTATAAAAGATGCGCACGAGAGAACTCTCTCACCCCTTTGTCTTGTAAGGGAGGACATAGTGAGGCGAGGACGATCTATGAACTAGAAAGAGATCTCTCGCCAGACACAAAATTTGCCTGCATCTTGATCTTGGACTTTCCAGCCTCCAAAACTATGGAAAATAAACTTCTGCTGTTTATAAAACCACCCAGTCTATAGTATTTGTTATAGCAGATATGAACTAAGATACAACACTTTCTCAGTGGGGTTGTTTTTCAGCCCACCAATAACTGAAAAGGTTCCTGGCAATGGCCTAAGTCCGAGATTGAAAAGCACAAAACTTCATTTCCTGACGATAGGCCAGCACCATCCAATAGGCCTTTCTGTGATAGTGGAAAAATTCTATATTCTGTGCTGTTCAGCATAGTTGCCACTAGCCACACGTGGTTAATGAGCACTGGAAATGTGACTGGTGCAACTGAGGCACTGATTTTAAAATTTTCATTTTATTTAAATATAAATAGCTACATGTGGCTAGAGGCTACCGTACTGGATCGTAGGGCTACCGAAGGCAGGAAAGATGTTCTTATATCCTTAACTTCCCATGCTTAAGGAAAGGGCAAAACCAAATCCTTCGAACAGGATAGTTTAAGAGAAGAACGGGGAAGGCCACATTCAGAGTCTTAATTTCCAGTTGTAGCCATTGTATGCTTCTCAGTTTCAGTTTGCAGACCAATAAAATCCAATACAAATTGCACTCTGGTTTTACTGTGAGAGGCAGTCCTGGATGGTGAACAGAGCATTTGACAGGGGGCAGCTGATCTGGACTATAGTCTGGGTGTTCTGTTACCTGAAGAGGCCTTTGTCTCTACGAAAAACTTTAGCTTTTTTAGCTGTAAAGTGAAATTGTTGAATTCCATAAACATGAACGCATCACCTGGCCATAATGGTTTACATTCCTATCCAATTGTCAAGACATTATTAAAACATTTCTAAAAATCAGTATTATTGCTTCACAGAGATAGAAATAAAAGTCTTAGAAATTTCCTGGTTTAAAATAAAGTTTAAGGAAGTGCCAGAAATGCTTTGAGTTTCTGCAGGAAAGACATTGTGACAGTTTAGAATATAATAGTGACTCAAATACCTGTTGTTCTAGGAGAATAAAAGTGGGCAATAAATGTTATTTGTATGCTTAGGGCTCCATTGCTCATTCCCAGAAGTGCCATTCCCTTCATACATAGAACAACCATGACAGATCAGCAAAATTGTCTCAGCTTTGGACTCTCTGGAGCAGAGGCAATGTTTACACAAAGTGGTTAGCTATCGTTTTGTGAGAGGCCTTTAAATCAAATTTACACATACAAGCAAGGGTTTGCAAGGACTAATCAGGTAATTATACCCCAGGCAACCAATTTGCATGGCAAGTGGGGCAGGATTTTATTTTATTTGCTTTACATTTCAGCTTTGGTGAAATGAGGTACCATATAAAAGCTCAACTTGTGTGGTGTTTTGTTTGTAATTACTCGTGTTTGCTAAAATAAGTTATGTGTTTATAAGGATCATGTGCTATGTGACTTGCAGTGAAAAATGACCTCACACTGTAGCCCCCCAGTAGGGTCCTGCGCCATCCAGAACTGTTTTCCTCCATACCCATTCCCCAACATAAGAGATCCTGAGTTTCTATGACAAATAGACAAGGAAACTTCATCTCTGGCCTGTGCAGCTTATTATTCTATCTTCAGATGTGTGGTTTGTAACATGAAAGCCTATGTAAGCCAGTCTACACCTAATATTTTAACAGAGAGATGACCAGTTGAAACTTTAAATGTCTAACACTCTTCTCCCTGCCTTTTAGCAAACTCTCTATATAGTTCTAATGGGCTCTTAAAATATGAGGTAACCACCAGAAATAGCTGCTTTATTTAAAAAGCTCACTGTAAAGGTGCTTTTGCTAATCTGACATCAGGGAAAATCCAAGTTCAAGTTTCATGTTTTGGAAAGCAATAAAAATCACCACCTGGAAATCCAGAGGCACAGGCAAATTGATATTCAAAGCAGGTGTGTCAGCCTCATAGAAACATGGCAGACATCCTTCAGTGGTTCTGGAAGGAAGGTTAGGGTCCCAGCAGGGCAGCAACTTCCTGGAGGGCCTCTGCTGTTAAGAGTTCTAGCTGAGCGTGTCATAAGCATCCACTGCCTTACAAAGAAAAAAATCTATTAGTTATGCCTAGGATGGGGATAGGTGAGTTAAACTGACTGGTTCTAACTATCACCTTCAAATAAAAGAATTGAAAACAACAAACCCTGCATCTTTATGAACTCACATACTAGAGGGCATTTCTATAAACTTTTCTATTTTTGATTCTTTTTTTTTTTTTTTTCTCAGCTCAGGCCTGAATTGTGAAAAGAAATGTTGCAGAGCTTACAATCCTACCTTGCTAAATCCCTTTGCTTCAGATCTCATTGGAATAAATTCTGGACTTTCAATTATTTAATATTTACCAACCATTAATACTATTCTAAGAAAAACCCCAGCATATTTGATGTAGTCATCAGTTAGGAAATCAACAAAGGTATAAAGAGACAGGGTAGGAACTTGAACTCATTAATTCCCTAAGCTTTTATTGAGTATACTCAAATATTGTGGTAGATTGCATTAGTATTTTCAGGTTTTCACTCTATTCTATACCCACACCCTTTGACATGTGGCTTTGAAGTTTCTTCTACTAAACGTGGAGTATATTTCCCTGCTCAGTTCATGTTAAGCTCATCGTGTGACTTGCTTTGGCCAATAAAATACTAATGGACGTGACACAAGCAAGCATTTGAAATGTGTGTGTGCAGCTGGGTTTTCCCTCTTGTGCTCTTGTCTCTACTATGGGAACAATTTTCTTCTGATTAGCCGCTGCCCCTTCAGCCTGGGTCCCAGAAGCAGAACAGAGCACAGCCTGCAGCAAGGAGACAAGCCAACCAGACCCACAACTTGAAAAGACCCTCCCAGCTGAGCTTAGCTTAGATCATCTGATCCACAGTTAATGCCAGAAATATGCTCTGGATCATAAATGCTAAGTTTTATGTGATGTTGAGTTTTAGTGTGGTTGGTTGCAGACCATTTTGTAGCAATTGTTGTCAAAGATGGTTTTTATGTGCTAGACATTGTGCTGGACCCTGGGAACCTTGAGAATTAGAGTCAACTCCTGCCCTTGAAAAACTCTGGGTCTAATAGAGGAGATGTGTATATAAACGATGCAATATAGTTAATGCTTTGAGTGGTCTGGACCAGGTACTCTGGAATAAAAGAGAAACAGATTGAAGAAAAAGATGGCTGGCTACCAAAATAGAGTTCCACTACATTTTGAATTCACATGAGTTGTTTTTTTTTTTTCAGCCTTAAAGACGACTCCTACGAAAACTGACATTTTACACAATGAATCAAATCCCAGATCCTGCTGGTTAATAATTTTTTGTGTGTTTAAAGTGTATTTTTAAAATACACTCATTTTCTTTTCTATACAGACATTAACATTTACTCCAAAATGACAGTTGATCCAAAATTAAACAGCCTAAATCTCTAGCATGAATTGAGTTTTATTCTATTTGTCAGCAATATGAGAAATGTATCTTTCTACCTACTGAAGAGAAATATCCAAACCATCTGGGGATAGACAACAAGGTATGTTTTTTTCTCCTTACATAAATCCAGGTCACATGGAAATGCAAGGTGTCAAGGCCGGACTGCCTAAGAGACATATTCACATCTGCAATTCCTCCTTACCATTTGGGACATCCAACCTGAATACTACTGTTCATTTGCATTAAAGAAAAGGCCCCATCCTTTTTCTACAGAGAGATTATTATGGATTGCCTCCAAAGACTGACAGAATTCTGGAGACAGCAAACAAGGAGGTGAGGGGGTGGGAGAATAGGTGTTGAAGTTATTGATCTCAGTTGGGGAGAGGCGTATGCTATATGCCTTCCTCTATCAATGAGAGGCATGGTTGCATCTGCCACCAGTCTGGGTCAGCCTGCCAGGTGGTCTGAGTAAAGGTATATAGGCATTGTATTAAAAAATATAAATATTCCTCTGGGGTTTATCATTCAGGAATGCTGGAGGATTCATGTATAACTAGGATCAGCAGACACTCGGCGTCTGTGCTCTGTACTGCACACTTCCAAGCCCTTGGCAAATACCAATAATCAATCATGGAATTCTTTCCTACGAAGGCTTTTACATTCTCCCAAAAATAATGTTGCAAAAAAGTCACCAAAATTTAAGCACATGGGCTTTGGAGCCAAACAACCTAGGCTCCAATGTTGCATCTACTACTTTCTAGAGGTGTTATTTGGGAAAATCAATTTTTCTCTATACCGTGATTTCCTCATCCATAAATTATGTATAGCAATACCACTTATTTCACAGGACTGTTGTGAGGAGGCAATGAAAAAATTGTGTAAGCTGCTTAGAAAAGGCCCTTGCACATAGAAAAATCTAAATGGTTGATAGCTATTTCTATTATTCTCCATCTACTAGACTAAGCATGTGCTAGCTGTTCCATTTGACCATCCTTGAATTAGGACATCATCATAAGGATTGTCTGAACTGAGAAGAAACGTAAACACTTAGCTCAACCCCTCACCCCCTCACCTGGTTACCCCTGCTTCTGACCCATCACATATTGTAGGCTAGGAAAGAGGGAAACAGGCTTGGACAGGTTATGTGATTTACTCAGTTAGTGACAGAGTCATGACTAGAACTGGGTTATCCTGGCTCCTGATACATTGCAATTTCTATTAAGCTGAGCAGAGGTAAGCCACTTTATCGTGGGGGTGGGGGTGGGGAGGTGATCAAGGTTGGACAAAGGGCTTTATGAAGCCCATCATAGAGAATCATTATCAAGGTGCATGGAGAGAAGTCAGACAACCCAGGACCATTGTTATGGTTTGCCATCAAATTTATCCTTTCTTTTGGCATACTAACTGAAGGGAGAACTTTGGGAAGAAAAGTAGAAGCACTGAGGATGTCTCTTTCCTACAGCTTAACTTGTCTTTTGCAGACGAATCTTTGGGGTGAGACCTTAAGCAATTGCTTTTTCATAGCAATATCATCAAGGGTTGTAACGCTTCTGCTACTTCAGATGATAGCTAATACTCTAGCCAGGGCTACAGTCCACCATGAGTATTGATTTAGTTCTGCAGTGGGCATGGGTCCCATTCCAGCTCCACCAAATCCATGCTTTTTTGCACAATGTGAAAGCTCCTCTCTACTCCCAACACACACACACACACACACACACACACACACACACACACACACCAGAGACTAACATTATTCTTCCTTATGACTAAACTGTTACCTAGACAAAGACTATACTCCCTTTTGTCAGTGAGAAAACTGGAATTTAGAGAAGTTTTAAGGGTTGCTGAGGATTAGAGAAGGAGAATGAGGACTTCCCCTCAATCTTCTAACTCCAAATGCTTTGTTTTTGAGTAATCATGGATGTGTTAGCCATTCTGCAATGGGGTGCCCCATCTCAGTGTTCACAGCGGCTATTCAGTGTCAAGGCCAAACAGTTGATGTCAAAGGCCCTTCTCTATTTTTTTCTCCCCAACGAAGAGAGCTCAAGAAAAACTCACTTTTGACAAGTGATTTAAAACAGATAACATATACTTTCCTTTCTGAACTCCAGGCTGGCGTGGTGTTACCTTCAGCCTCCATGCTTAGATCGTAGTGCTCTCTGGAGAGGCGAAGTGTTGACATTCAGTTCTGTATTTCTAAGTATTAACACACATGGTGGGGAGCCTTCACAATTACTCATGCAGGCTGAGGCCTTGGTCGGCCCCTTTGAGTCGTTCCCTCCCTGATGCCCCATCAAGCTGCCATGAGCCAGCATGGATATTGTTGTCAAGTGTTAGCAGGAAACCTGCCCCACTGGAACCCCCACAGCAAAGTGAAAAATGTAAAGAGGAGCAAGTCAAAGGAGAACTTAAATGATTTTTTTTTTTTTAGAAATGTTTTTAATTGCACACAGAGAGACCTCAATACCTAACAGTCAGCCTCTCCAACTCTAAGTTGATTGTTTGGGAATCAAGGGGTCACATTCCCCCTCCCCTGCCCTGCCCTCTCTCCATTCTCTTGCTTTCCTCAAACCCCACACATAGGAGGGGAAACCCCCCACAATTTCTGTGTGACTTGAAGGAATAAATCCTGTCAAGTTAGTTTCATTTTCCTAATATGAGTTGTTCTAATAAGTTTAAGAGGCCACCAGAGCCCTTTGAGTTAGGAACAAATCGCAAATCATCATAATGCTACACCTATTTCTGTTTTATGACAGCAATAAATCAAAAGCAGCCTCACAGTGTGAAAACTAGCTACAGCAGTCACAAGTGCCAGGTTCTTGGAGATGCCAATGCCCAAATGTCTTTAACTTTGCAGTGTATGTTTTGGCTCCTGGAGGCTCAATTTTTCAATTAAGGATTAAAAAATAAAGTGTGTGTGTGTGTGTGTGTGTGTGTGTGTGTGTAAGAGAGAGAGAACAGCTTCAGGTAAATTTGCCAGGCCAGACAACGAGGCTCTTGTTCTTTCTGAATTTTATTTATTTATGTTAGCTTTACTTTTGTGTTCATGTGACTTTAGAAAAGAGTATTGGATATGGAGTGCAGCCAAAGAGTATTTACACAAAATTTAATACGACCTTGATTGTGAATGAAATGCAAGCCTCTTGAAGATGGTACATGGTGTGGTACCATCAAAGGCTCTAAAATCCTGCTCGGATTTCACCTACAAGTCATGTTTCCTAAGTCTTGGTTAGAATTCCAGGTACTTTGCTAAAATATTTCTTGCACCATTCTAGGCATTTAGACTAACATAGACTTGGTGCGTTCCCATCACTTGAATTTGGTCTTTCCTGGTAGGCAATTGAATTTTTAAATGCCAATGTCACTTTCTACTCATTTGAGCATCATATTTCAGAGACTATTTAGTTCTGTACCTGCCTCCTGAAATAATTTATCAATAGTTACTAATTCATAAAGAGGTGACGAGAGTTAAGGCTTTGAAACAATGAAACTGTACTCACAGTTCAAAAGTATGTCTGAGCGCTAATCTTTTATATGAGTTGATGTTAATAAATCTTTTTTAAAAATTAACAACTTTCTTTCAAATAAGGAAATTATATTGAAATTATTTTACACTTTTAATTCAGGGTCCACCAAAAGTTTTTATTAAATATCTCTTCAGTACATATTTTGTCAGATTAGCCTCACTTTAGTGTCCATAGTCAAAATCAAAGTCTCATTTTAGATCGCTGCTTTCTCTGCATACCCGGATCCATGGTAGTGGTCCATTTCTTCCTTCATAATGTCTTAACAACACCCATTTCTTCCTTTCCAAGCCCAGACCCTCACCCACTCAGGAGGCATTTTTACCGCCTCCTCACTGACTATATTTTGTCTTTCCTAACCCTTTAATTCTTTGTGCACAGCAATATCAGATTAATCTCTCTAAAGCTCCATTTTCACCATCTTACTTCCCTGGTTATTTAAGATGCCCCTTTGACTACCTACTGCCAGCCACATGGAAGCACACCATCACCTCGGCTCCAGAGCTGTATGAGTCAATAAGTAACCATTACAGTAGCACTCACAGAGCCACATATACAGACAGGCCTCGGAGAAGGTTATAGCCTCCTGGGCTGGCTGTGTTCAACAGTGGGTTGATCACAATATAATGTTTTTAGATACATTATATTTATTAGACGCTCACTAGGCCCTGGAAAATTGATTCATTCTAATAACAAAGACAGTTATAACTAGGACACAGTTTATTAATTTTTAGTGGGCCAACCACCACCAGACCTGGTAACAGGACTGGTCAGATGAACTAGGCACTCCCTTCCTGGTGAGTGGTTCCCCTTGGGAGACTAGACTATTTATCAGCGGGTGTGTGGGGAGCACAGAATCGGAAAAAGGAAATTGATTGTTGGCTGAAGGAAACATGCGTCACACTCATACAGCCCAACGTTGACCTTCTCCACCCAAGGGACAGCTCAGACTAAGAAGGAAATAGAGCTATCCTTATCATCTAAATCAAAGCACCAATATCTCTGGAGAGTGATGGCTAAACAAGGATGGTTCTTTTTTTAT
The DNA here is from genome assembly GCF_001890085.2 of Hipposideros armiger. Taxonomy (NCBI): domain Eukaryota; kingdom Metazoa; phylum Chordata; class Mammalia; order Chiroptera; family Hipposideridae; genus Hipposideros; species Hipposideros armiger. Next base: position 873,605 of record NW_017731896.1, read on the forward strand.
TGTTATAATCTCTTTGGTTGTGTTAGTTTCTTATACAGTAAAAAAAAAAAAAAAAGAACACATTGGTTTCCAGATTTTGTATCATTATGGCATCTACTTATGACATGTTATTACATATTGACTTCCTTTCATTTTAGGCTCTCTTCCTAGTGAGATAAGATTTCATAAATAAGCTATTCTTACATTGCAATATAGTGTGCGATAAAATTACACATATTCCAGCCATTGCTATTGTTAGTTGATTGTGCCTGTTTCATTGAGACTGACTTCTCAAACTTGTCTCATTCATACATCCCTATCATATCACCTCATGGTCCTGAAATTCATTTCCCCATCCGAAACCCTTCACCCTGCTAATAGAACCATTCCGAGGTTCTAGTTACCTCCTCCATATTTGTCAGTTCAACAGTTTTTCATTCAGTGCTTACACTTTGGCAGATACAAAGGTCTGGCTCCCCTGGAGTGAAGGAGTCAGACTGTTACACAAATAATCACAGCACAATTTGCTGAGAGCTGTAATAAGAAGGAGACACTATGTGTGAAAGAAATGCTGAGAAGGACATGATTTAATTTATTTTGGGGATTCACCCTGTGCTTCACAAAATAGGTGACACCTAAATATGACCTTTAAGAGTATGGTAAATAGAATAATGCCTCACAAAGATACCTACGTGCTAATCCCCAGAATCTGTGACTGGGTTATGTTACATGGAAAAGGGGAATTGAGGATGCAGACGAAATTAAGATTGCTCATCAGCTGACCTGGAGATGTGAAAATTCTCCTGGATTATGAGTGGGCCCAATGTAATCACAAGGATCCTCAAATGTGGGAGCAGAAAACAATTCTACAATGACCAGTGGTGTAGTTACGCCTGTAGCCGACAGTTCCAACGGCCATCTTGACATTCACACCAAGAGGTTCCATTTGCACTTTATGTTCAATAGCTTTTAGATTAAGCTCACTATCTGCCTCCTGCAAAATTTACTTGTTCTTCAAAATGCCCTATTTCTATTCATGGCACCACTGTATTGCTAATAACTCAAGCTTAAAGTTTCCAAATCAGCCCCCTCTCAACCTCCCTACACTCAACCAAATATCACGTTATATAGCTTCTACCACCATTATTTTCTAATATCTTTCCCCTCTTTCACTTTCCTGATGCCACCCCTAGATGTGCCATTTTAACATCCAACAATTATTTATATTCTTTCCCCAATGAATCATGAATTTCCCTACCTCTCATCATACCTTCTCTGTGACGTTACTTTGCTCTTTTCTTTCTCTGAACTCCTGCAACACTAATTGTTCTTCAGAACACTTAAAACTTCCTGAATGTTTCCACTCATGTTTTCCCATGCCCTCTCTTACTCACTCCTTAGCTCACCACTGCTGACCTCACTGCTGTGGGTCATTCTATTGAAATAGCTTTCCTTAAAGTGCTAAGTGACCTTCTATTTACCAAATTTCAGGATCTGTTTCAAGCCTCCCTCAACTTGACCTCTCTGTGACACTGACATCATTTACTGTTCTTTTCTTTCTGAAACTGTTTTCCTCCTTGGATTCTAAGCTATGCTATTTCCAGTCTCCTTTTTTATTGTTGTACTAATTATTTTAAGTCTCCTCTAATGACTATTCAGCCTCTTCTATCCCACTAATACTGCTGTTTCCTACAGTTTCAATCTAAGTCTTCATAATTTTTCACCATATAGATGTCGCTCTTCTCTAGGTATTGGATGTAAGTATAGCTTGAAAAATAGACAAGAACACAAATATTTTTTAACTCCCTGATTATTGGAATTCTATTTTCTCCATAGTTTTTGAGTACCTGCTTTTGGCTCAGTAGCATGCTAAACATAGACGAGAATTTAAAAGTGGTGAAGATGTACATACAATAGCTTCTATGTTCTGAAGGCTGGTAACCAATTTAGACAGGTGCAACATGTACATATGCAATTTTTGAGACATGATCCAAGGCAGAATTGATTCATTTACCAATTGACAATGACCACTAAACAACAGTTGAACGCAGTTACTAAATAAATATGACAACAAAGGAATGTCTCTTCTTTTATGGGTAAAGAGGACAAATGCTAAGCCACCAGATAAATAAGTTTACCCTCCCTTTCCTTGAATTGAGACACAACAAGAAAGTTAAGTGAAGAAAATGTGATTTTCTAAGTTGTATTTAGCCTTGACTATTGCCTCCTTTTCATAGTTTTCAAAGTTCCTCACCTGCAATAGAAGTAACTTAAATTTATCATTCTGGGTTTATTAAAATATTTTACAACCGATCCCTACATTTAAAAAGAGAGAGAGAAAACCTACCTGAGGAATGATAGTAAGAAAAACGTCTCCCAAGCAATTTAGACTGCGACCTTCAAGACTGTCCCATCTTTTCTTACTGAAACATTTATTTACAACTATAAATCAGGCACCTGCATTTTTAGCCATTTCTCTCTCTAGTAAAATAGCTTCAAAAGTATCTGATCAGATAACAAATTTTAAAAATTGGTATTTATACTAGATGTATATTATACCATCTCTGGTGTATAGCCCTCTTAGCAGACAACATATAGTAACAACACATTTTGATTTCTGGCCTGAATGAAAATCATTAACTCAAGGATATCATGGTGAAAATTTTTCTTTCTGGTGCATTAGGGTTCAGTTTTAAATGGTCTGGAAAATTTAAAGAGTCAATTTTTATCCCTGATTCTCTATCTGGAAATTCAGATTTCACATTTCTTACAATTTTACAAATAAAAAAGTTTCTGTTTTTAAACAAAACAATAATTATTCTCTTACATAATTCTCCTTGGGCAGAGGGAAAGAAAGTAAATCTTCTATACACTGGTGCCTACCTAATTCCTAGCATAAAAACTATCAAAATCCATAATACACATGTGATATCAACCCAGGAATAAATTTAATAACTAAAGCTTTGTGGATTAAACCAAAAGAAAAAATATTTGAGCTGAAAATACTTTAGAAATAGTTTGCCAAATACACTAAACCAGAAAAAATAGGTCTCGTCATGACATGTTTATTCTAATTCTTAGTCAATTAATAAGTAGTATGAACAAAATTCTGTACTGTTTCAAATCCAAATTCCCCATTAAAAATTCAACTCAGGTGAAAATCTGCAGGCTCCCCCAACTTAATCTTTACCACATCTCCCTAGGCACAGAAACAGGACTCGATAATTCCCAAAGCGAAGCCAAAACTAGACTATAATATTTTCAAGATTATATCAAAGAGAGTACAAACACAGACTGACACATACATGGCCATCTGATTTATGACAAAGGTGAGACTGTAACACAATAAGAAAAGGAATTTTTTTTCAATAAATGTTAGGTGGTTAATTATGTAACCATAAAGGAACAATGCATTTTGACTATTTCAATCTGTTCACAAATATAAGTTCCAAATTAATTATGATCTATGTGTAAGAGATAAAATAATAAAGATATTAGAAACAAGACATCATAATCATCTTTGTGACTTTGGAGTAGGCCAGACTTTTCCCATAGCAGTAGAAAACATTAAGCACAAAGAAAGAAATTGATAAATTGACTATATTAAAATTAAGAAATTCTATTTTTCAAAAGACATCATTGAGGGGATAAATAGGCAGTTCCCAGAGTGGAAGAAGCTATTCACAATGCATATATTCAATAAAAGACTCATATTTAGAAGTATAAGATCTATAAATCAATAAGAATATTGACATCCCAAAAGGAAAATTGGAAAGAATTGAGCAGCCTCGTCACAAAAGAGGATACCTAAATGGTTAATAAACATCTGACATGTACCAACTTTCTAAGTGCAATAGATCACAAAAAATGGCTCACTTCTCCCACCCCTGTCTTCATGCCCTTTGCCTTGTAACTTGGTGGTAGTCACTGACTTTGAATCTGAGCTAGGCTGTGTGACTCACTTTGACCAATAGGATATTAGCAAATGTCATGAAAACAAAGGTCGGAAAAGCACTTGCACAACTGGGCTTGTTTGCTTTTGCACCTGTGCCATTTCCATGAGAATCCTGGGACTAGCCTGTTGGAGATTGAGAGACTGTAGAGTAGAGATGAGCAACCCCAATCACTCCAGCTGATGCCAGCCTAGACCACCTGACAGTCTGCTGACACCCCTCTGCATGTGAACAATTCTAGCCAAGAATAGTGGATCTGCCAAACCAGACCCCAGCTGACCCCAAACTTGGGATCTACACATGCTTCCAGGGGAATGCCACTGACATTTTGTGGTTCCTTGTTATGCAGCATTATTGTGGCAGTAGATAACTGATACAATTAGTCATGAGAAAGATGCAAATAAGAACTCAATGCAATATTAATATGTACACAAAAAAATTGCTAAAATGAAAATTAATACTTAATTCCAAGTATTAAGAATTTACAGAAATCAAATCTTTCATACATTGTTGGTGAGGATGTCACTTAGTTCAGCAACTTCAGGAAAATAGCATTTATCATAGTTGAACCTATGTGTACTCTATGACCCATCAATCCCACTGCAAGGTATATATCAAATAGAAATGTGTATATGTATTTACCAAAAAACAAATACTAAAATGTTTATAGTACAACCATTTGTAGTAGTCAAAAAATTAGAAACTACCCAAATGTCCATCAAATGTAGAATGTATAAACAAGCTGTGGTATATTCACACAATGGAATACTATATAGTGAAGAGAAGGAATGACCACATCAAGACTACAATAAATTCATTAACATGATGTTGATTTATAGAAGCCAGATTTAAAAGAGAACACATTGTGCAAACTCAGTTGTGTAATAAATAAAAACAAGAAAAGATAACCAATGTTATTAGAAGTCAAGAAAGTGGTTAGTTACTGTTGGGTGGGGATAATTTTTGGAAACGAGAGTGGGGTGCATTCTGGGGCACCGGCAAATAATATTTTGTTTCTTATTTGGCTACTGGTTATGCTGCTGTGTTCAGTTTGTAAAAATTCATTGAATTATATACTTACGACATATGCACTTCTCTATATGTATACTATACTTCAATTAAAAAAAGGTTAAAAATTATCAAAGGTTTACACCACAGAGGGGAAGCAAAAAACTGAATGTTAGATCAAAATGTTTCTAGAGTTCAGTTACATATGACAGAAAAGTCCAGGTAGCAGTAGCTTTAACACAATAGAAGTTTATTTCTCTTTTACATAAACAAAATTCAGAGGAAGTTAGCCCAGAACTAGTTTGATGGACTCCAAAAGTCAGAGTCCTTTTCCTTGCTGCTTCACTATTCCTTGGTTCCATGGTACCAGATGTTCCAGTTCCAGCCATCACGAGAGCGGTGCATCCAGCAAAAAGAAGAAAGAGCTAAAAAAGTATCCATCCTCTCCTTTATGGAAACTTCCTGAAAATGTATGTAACATCTTTGTTTACATCCCATTGGCCAGAACTTAATTACAAGGCCATCTTTATATGCAAAAGACACTGGGAAATGTAGTCTATATTCCACATGATACATGCCCAACTGAAAATCACTGTCTACTCCTTAAAGGAAGGAGTGTGGAATGGATACTGGGGACCAGCCAGTGAGCTTTGACATGCCCTTCTACAGAATTCCTTCACTGGTTGTCTCTTTCTTTAGCCCATCTATTACAGGAACCAACTTTTCTTCCTAAGCAGCAGTTGGCCAACATTTTTGGTCAAGAAACCAGGTGATAAATACTGGGGGTGACAAAAAAATGTATACAAGTGGACACTGGTCAATGTTACTCAAGCAGTAGTTCACCGTAATCAGAAGTGTCTGGATGCTGATGGTAACCACTTTGAGCACCTCTTGTAATTGCAGAAGTCAAATGTGACTTGTATTCATCTTTTGTTATCGATATATATTGAGTATTACAATTTTAATACAGTTTTCCTTTCTTAAAATTGTATACATTTTTTTGGTACCCTCTGTATATTAGGCTTTGCTGACCCCATGGTCTCTGTAGCAAATACACAACTCTGCTGTTGTAGCACAAAAGCAGCCATAGACAATATGTCACTGAATGAGCATGACTGTTCCAGTAAAACTTTACTTCCAAAATCAGGCAACGGGCCAGATTTGCCTGGGAACTGCAAATTGCCAACATTTTTTCTAGATGCTCCTGAAGACCACTGAGTCCCATGAGGTCAGATACAACATTTGACTTATTCTCCACTTGTGTCCCCAGGCCCTGGCATGTAGTCATTGATAAAAAAATATTGATAACAAAAATATGAGTACTTATTTAGAAACACCTTCTTCAGGATATTATAGTTTCCACACTAAAGTTTATTCACAGAAAGAAAAGGAGTTAAGTTGAATTTCACCAAGAGATGGTACAAAGTTCATGGTGAAAGGAGAGGAAAAGAAGACAGGAAATGTGTGTGGAGGGGAAACTAAAGGAATAATCCAAAAGAATCATTTCCATGCTTGGTAGGGTCATGAGGACTTTAGAGTTGGTAAATGAACAACAACAAACAAAACTTCTCCACTCACCATATTCTTTTGGATTTTTTTCATTTAAGGAGAATGGTCCTGAAGGTCTAGGAAAGGTGTTAGTTCTCACAAAATTAGAGGATCTAAATGTGCTCTAAGCCTGGGGAAGCATTATTTTTCAAGTTGAGTAATTCTTTTCTTTCAGGGTCAACTCCCTCACCCCATTCATCCTTCTCTCTCTGAAAATGATCCAGGGAAACTCTGTGTGCTCCTTCTCTTGGCATTCCACAAATAGAACAGAGCAAGACATTAATGAAGAGAGAAAACAAGTTTCCCATTTATTTTGCTTTCAGAAATATACTTGGAATGGCCTGTGCCAGAGTTGTACTATATCAAAAAAACCATAATCCAAAAGACTAACCCTTTTTAAATGATAACCAACTGCATTTTGTATTTTCATAGAATTACTTTATTTCCGTAAAAAACAGAATTTCCATTTTTCCAATCAAGGAGCTGAGTTTCTAAAGCTTCCTGTGGTCTATTTACATTTCCTACAGTAACTTTCTTAAGCAACAGACCAAGGAAAATATGAAACTTATTTTTTTATTTCATTTTCCCTTTTTAAAGGAGCCTCTATACTTTCCTGACCTCATTAAGGCATCAGCGACAACTTTGATTTCCAAATATAAATTAACAACAAATTAGCAGATGCCTCTTTATTACACAAATTATCATCAGTTTTCTGTGATACCATCACCTCTGGCTATGTGCTATGCATTTGATACTGGCATTACTATGCCATTTTTTTTTCCTCAAGAACAATTAGAAAAGCAGCATAGTAAGATGAATTTAAATGTCTATGAGCTGAAAAGCAGGGTCCTTTAAGAGACTGGCAGAACACTGTAAAAGAGAGACTTATTGCTAACTGTTTAAACAACATGGTAAGGGTAGGAAATCAAGACCTTAGAAGGTTGTATTTACGTATCTGTTTAAACAATAATTTTGAGGGCTTCTATTTGCCCAGCACAGTGTTCGGTGCTGGTAGAGGGAAAGAGAAAGGATTGCTAGTCGTGATGCCGAAGACCCATAAGAGTTGCTCTGAAGGCTTTTGGGTAATTGCAGAAGAAATGATTCTAAAGATAAGCATCCTGGAACTTCATCAAACAAATTATTTTGAGAATGTTCTTGACTTTTCCACATCCTTTGGGAAGCAACACAGAGGGACTACTATTTAAAATATGAAGATTTTTAATAGTTCTGTGGATGTCATTCAGCCTGAAAATCCTGCTGGCTTCCTCCATCTGTTATTGTATCTTCAGTTGCCTTATTCATCTCAACAAAAATGGTTCTTTCAAACTCATGGCAACTTGAGTTGCCATTGTTTGTGGAGAATACTTCTTCCCCCTTTGGAGGAAACCCCAACTGGCATAGCTCCCATGGGCTTTCTTGGCTCCCTCTCTCCTGCCCAAGCTAAGCGGGATGATAAATATGGAAGGAAAAAATAAGCAGAAATTTTCCCTCAGCCTTCCTCTTGAATGCCAACTGCCTGCAGGGAGCAAGAGTTCTAGGTTAATAAGAGTGCCTAAGTTTGGGAATCAATATTAGGAAACTCACTCATCTGCAGTTATAAACCACAGCCTCCAATCAGCTCTTTCATCATAAAAAAATATAAAATGTTACTCTCTACATATCAGCTTCCTCATTTTATTTCTCAGTTTTTTGGATGGAGAAAAAGGATGTTATTACTCGTCCCTCCAGCCATGACCCTAATATCTGGTGCAATAGACCATGAATTTTGAGAAAAAGAAGACAAGGAATTAAATTTTCAGACAAAAACTAAAACAAAATGAACAACAACAACAACAACAACAAAATGAGGCATTTGATTAAGCCAGGATGTATGCTCGGAGCCTGCAGCTTTAGTGAGCAACATACACGTCTTTGACCTTGACTGCTTTCTCTAATTCTTTTGAGAGTTCACTTCAGAACAGCTTCCATATTCCAGTGGTCCAGGCATTAGTACAGGAGCGGGCAACCCATGACCCACAGGTCAAATATCACCTGTCTCCTGGTTTTGTCAAAAAAAAAAGTTTTATTGAAACACAGCTAAGCCTATTCATTTACATAGAGTCTATGACTGCTTTCATACTGCAGTGGCAGAATTGAGTGGTGGTGATAGAGGCCAATTGCCCCACAAGCCTAAAATATGTACTATCCAGCCCTTCACAAAAAGTTCACCAACCCATGCATTAATGAGTTGAATAGTCTAATAACCTCCGCTGTGTTTCTCAGCCAGTTCCGTAAATTATTAGGAGATTTTAGGCTTTGAATATTAAGTATTGACCTTCATCCTGGGCCAAGGCAGAACTGATCCAAAAACGGGGTAGCTTGTCTGCCTTTGTTTTACCATGTGCTAATTACACTTGTGACTCTTGAAGATCTGTGTTGCAGCTTTACCCACAGAAAAGAAGAGGACTTTATTATGGAATAAATAACAGAGATGAGAGTGTCTACTGTACAGTAGATATAACCTGCACTAGAACAAGGGTAGAGGAAAAGTTGCTGAAATCTTCGTTAAAACAAATCCAAAGAACTGTTAAAGAAAGCTGATATAAACAATGGCTTCATCTTAAAAGTTATGCCAACACAGAAATAGTAAACATACTTAGGGCATCAAATAGAAACATTGCAAAAAGCTTTAAATTGACAGACTTTGGTATTTTAAGAAACAGTTTTTTCCCCTAGAAATGGCAGAAAATGTATAGCTAAGATGTATTTCAACTTAATTTTTTTTCCCAAATGTAGTGGGTACCATGACAGAAAAATGACTGATACTCAAAGAACTCTGATAGAAGAAAAGGAGGATTGAACCATAAGAATAAACTTATTGAAAGAGAAGAACAAAAGACTCCAAAATGATTCTTGATCTGAGCCTCAGAAGGTAAAGCAATTGTGCTTGAGTTGCAGTGAGAGGCCATGTGAAATCAGAAACTGGACATGCTACAAAGAGAAGGATACCTCCACCTAATGAGACAACTATACTCTGAAATCCAGATCAGCCAAAAGATATCAGTGCCAAGAAAGATAACTTACTGTTTCCAATGGAGGAGGTACTATTCTCAGGTATCCAGGTTACATGGAGTTCATCTGAGTGACACTTTTCTGAGCCAGTGATGTAACTCAGAAGTGCTGTCCAACCCACTGCGTTTGTATAATTTCAATTCAAAGACCCTGGGTACTCATAAGCTCACTATATAGAGGGCAAAGTGGCCTCCATACCTGATCAATGCTAGAGCAGATGAAATAATGCAAGACTGTTCTTATAACTGGGACATTGACTTTCCCATTTATGATACTTGAAGTCCAAAGACTTTGGTTTAAATTCCATTTGCAACATATGCATTTATGAAACAGCTTTTATACTTTCTAAGACAGCTTCCTCATACAAATGGAAAAATACCTACTCATGGGGGTTTTATCAAGAATAAGTGCAAAATTGCCTGTGAAAATGCCTTAAGCCATATCTGGCATATAGAGGTACTCAATATTCAGGGAATGCCATTTCCTTTCCATCGTTTTGGAAATAAAAGGAGACGGAAAAAAAGTGACAGACACAAGCCTGGGTTCAGTACAAGTTGTGTTTAAAAGGTCACTATCCTCTCCCAATCCCACAGCTTTTTATTAAATCCAAAAAAGGGGCTAAGATTTACAAGTCAAGATTGTAGCAAACACTATGCCTAATACAGCTTTTCCAAATTTCCCATTAAATTAAAAATATTCATGAGTTTAAACAAAAAGACAAAGTGATGACAGTACTGTAAATAAAAAATAAGGAAAGCCCAAAGCCCAAAGTGCAGGGAGAATTTCCACTGAATGAATCACCCATGAGGATGGAATGCAACGCATGTTCTTGGATTACACAACATACACTCCACCCTCTGAATCAGAACTCAACAGAAGGCCCCAAAAAAGGTAACAAAAGCTTTGCTCTCCAACCCAAAGGGTGAGAATGTGCACACCTCAGGAATATAAACGCCCATTCAACAAGTGCTTAAGAACTGTGCCTCAGGCAATGTCATCGTCATTCTCTGCTCTCACATTGCATTCACCCCTTCTCCAAAACCAGCAACCTTTCCTTGTTACCCCCATTTAGAGACTAACATTCCTGGACATGACTGCAAGAAGTTGACTAGAGTACACAGGTGCAGAAAGTTTACATCCTGAGATAATTTAGTCACCTAAGGAAAAATATTGTAAGAAGGGATGTAAAGAGAAAGCATACTGGGCATAGCAGGTGCTGGGGGTAAAGCCTGCCATGTACACTATTGTTCAAAGGAGCACTGTAAACAGCATCTGAATCTCTAGGCTAGTTACAGGACCAGGCAACTGGAGCAAGAGAAGAGCCCTACAGAAAACCTGCAGAGTCACAATATCTGACTCCGGGCATATGATTGAGCTGGTGGCAAACAACAACCTTAACCTCTGGAGATGGGCTGGGGTAGGAATGGATGGAGCTTCTAACATTGAGAGGAACAGAGAACTAACTGGCTTAGAACATTCATCCACTCTGACAGCAAATTCTTGGCCCCTTTCCAATAAAGAAGTAGCAAACAATACTAAGAAAATAGGTGAAGCTTATGAAAAGACAACAATATAAGGTAAAACAGAGTTCTTAAAGTAAAAAATAAAAAAATAAAAAGTTTAAAAGTAATGTATTACAAACACTTCAAAATACATAAAAATAAAAAACATTGTGGGGGCTTGTCGAGTAACTCGTTGGTTAAAAGTTGGCTTGGGAGCGTGAGCTCTGAGCAGCAAGGACGCCGGTTTGGATCCCACATGGGCCAGTGACACTGCCCTTTACAGCTAAGATGGTGAACAACAGCTCAACCTGGAGCTGGGCTGCCGTGAGTCACTGGCGACAGCAGGGTTGCAGTGGGCTGCCATAAGCTACCGAGAGTGGCCGGCAGCCAGCGTGAGCAGCCAGCAGCTGGCATGAGCTGCCATGAGCTGCTGTGAGTGGCCATCCAATGGCCGGCGACTGATCTGCCTCAGCCAGGAAAAGCTCAACGATCACAATACCAACATGGGCCAGTGAAGCGACGTCCTCCACAACTAGACTGAAGAACAAAAGGACAGCAACTTGTCTGTTCCCCTTCCCTGTTCCCCAATGCTATTCCCTCCCCCAATTCCCCAATAAAATCTTTTTTAAAAAAAGCATTGTGTATTAGTTATTTATTGCTGTAGAACAATATTACCACAAACTTATTGGCTTAAACCAACACACATTTATTATCTCAGTTTCTATGGGTCAGGATTCCAGAATGGCTTAGGTGTGCCCTCTGCTCAATGCCTCACAAAGACTGCAATCAAAATATCAGCCCGAGCTGTGCTCTCATATGACGCTTAGCTGGGAAAGACCCATTTCTAAGCTTATTCAGGTCATTGGCAAGATTCAGTTTCTTATGGTTGTAGGACTGATTGTTTCAGCTACTTGTTGTGTCTTGGCCAGAAGCCACTCTCAGCTTTCCACACCTACTTTTTGTTCCTGCCATGTCAGTTTCTCCAATGTGGCTGCTTGCTTCCACAAAGCCAGCAAGGGAGAGGACCCAGGAAATATACATTAAGAAACTGGATCAGCAAAGAAATTGTGGTACATATATACAATGGAATATTGGCCATAAAAAAGAATGAAATCTTACCATTTACAACAACATGGACAGACCTAGTGGGTATTATGCCAAGTGAAATAAGTCAGGCCGAGAAAAACAAATACCATATGATCTCACTTATATGCGGAATCTAAACAATAAAATAAACGAACAAACAGACTCAGATACAGAAAACAAACTGATGGTTGCCAGATAGGTGTGGGGGCGGGGGCTGGGTGAAAAAGGTGACAAAGTTACCTTTAGTTACAAAGTAGTCACAGGAATATAAAGTACAGCCCAGGGAATATAATCAATAATAATGTAATAGCTGTATAGTGAGTGACAGGTGGGTACTAGACTAATCAAGGGGGATCACTTCTCAAATTATATAAATGTCTAACCACTATACTGTACACCTGAAACTAATATAAAATAGTATTGAATGTCAATTGTAATTGAAAAATAGAAAAGAAAAGTTTGACATTGACCAGTTCTCTTAGTGTCTCCCTCTGTATATTATTGATTATATACAAATTGGAGGTGGAAATCTTACCCATTTCAAAGAGCTTTTGAAGAATCATGTCCAATGGGGGAAAAAAGCTTTTCTTCCCAGGGGTTCAGGAGAAAACTCTTTAAGTCCATAACCAAGAAGCTCTGTAGGTCTAATCTTTTATTTTTCAGACTTTTAGGTCGAAAGCTTTGGAGTTCTAGGTTTACAGCAAAATTGAGTGGAACTGTTAACAGTAGTTATCACTTCATGTTGGTCATCTGGGGTAGAGGCACAGGGGTGGATGTTAGAAATACAAGGAATTTTCACTTTATTGCATTTTAACTTTTTCTTTTACAAGAGCATGTGTTTATTTTGTAACATGAAAAATAAAATTTAAATAATAAAACAAAAAAAAATTCAAAAAATTGGATCAGGGTCCATAAAAGGCAAATGGATTGAAATAACCACACATACAAAAGCACCAGCCTGAGGGTTTTAAAAAATTTTAATGGCTTCTAAAGAAACATCAATTTCAATAACAAAATTAAAATCTGCATTAAATCAATAAAATGGAACATAAATTTGAGAACCTCCCAGAATTCAGAGTTAACGATCAAAGAGGTTAATATATTCATACAATAGCCATGTATTTAGTGAGCATCTACTATATGCCCGAAACTATAATAGGCCCTGGAAATACAAAATAAATAAGACAGATTTGGTTTTAACCTCATTAGAGTGCTTATATTCTAATGAGAGAGTGGACATTTATAAGTAAATAAATAAATAGACAAAAACATTGCAGAATTTTTAAAAAACACCATGAGGGAAATAAGTTGGACATTGTAGTAGAAAATATTTGGGCAAAGAGAAGCTGTAATACACAGGATGGTCAGGAAAGGCCTCTCTGAGAATGAAATTTATGATAAGGATAAGACAAAAAAATCCATGTAAAGAATAAGAGCATTTAAAGCACAGATAACAGCAACCACAAAGACTGTAGGCACATTTCCCCTTCTTCATACATTTTTGTAGGGGCAGTTGTAAAGCCATGTAACTGGAGCATGATGTGAGAGAAAGAGAGTGATTGACATGAAATAAAGTTGAACATGCAGATAGGAGTCAAATCTGGCAGTGCCTTCATGGACCATCATAAAATATAAAAGAGACTATTATCAGTGCAATAAGAAGCTTCTGAAAGACTAAAGCATATCAACATACATATAATAGAAGTCTCAAAAAGAGAATAAGAAAGAAAAAGGCAGACAAAATGTTTCAAGAAATAATGACTGAAAACTTCCCAAACTTAATGCAAAACATTAATCTAAGCATTAAAAAGCACAATGAACTCAAAGTAAGAGAAATGCAAAGAGACCCACTCTTCGATATATCAGAGTCCAACTGTTGAAAGCGAAAGACTAAAAGAAAATCATGAAAGGAACAATAGAAAAAAGACTCGTTAGGTAGAGGTGGCTAGAAAGTCTGAATCTAGAGTTAATCTCTTTAGTCATTGAAGGGGACTGACCAGAGAGTCAATAGATGACACAGCAGAGGGGAGAATAGTGTAGATGGATGGCCTAAGTTTCAGAGAGGTGATTTTGCTTAGCCTTGTTTTTGTTTCAGTGGAAAGGGTGATGGATTATTTGAAAGTAATGACAAGCAGGGAGAGCCTTCGCTTTCTGGCCTTGATGTTCAGGGGATGTAAGAGAAAACAAGTTTACTTCAGAAAACTCATGGGGGACTTTGACATCAGGGAACAGTCTGGTTTGAGTCAAGGTAACAAAGAGATGAAAACATTCAGAGAAAACATTGGATTTATAGGGAATATAAATTTGTTGTCAGATAAAAATGATAAAAGAGACATTATCTATGAAAGGCAAATAGGGAGATCAACTTTAAGACTCACAGGTATTCCAGAAGAGACAGGAACAAAACAATCAAGGGGGGGGGGGAACTAGCAAAATACAGCAAATAAGAAAAATGGCCTATGATATGCAAATATCTGAGTCTACAGATTAAAAGTAATTCTGAGTTTCAGGTAAAATAATGGGTAGTGTTGGGAATAGGGGGAGAAGGAGATGGATCTCACACATAAATTTTAGAAATGCTTTTTTCTTTCTTAATTTAAAGGAAAAGAAAAAAATGTCTTCCAAGCTTCCAGATAGGAAAAAAAAAAAATATATATATATATATATATATATATGTATACAACACAACTTTTATGTGATCAAATTACAATTAATGTGGCAGACAATAGAAAGATATTGTCATCTTCAAAGACTGAAAAATATATACCTTTTTTGAGAAAATTATTTGATTATTCATTCCAGTTGACCAGGAAATAAAGCAAAATCAAGAACAAAAATGCCACAGCATAGTCAATACATGGTGATAATTGTTTTCATAAGAAACCAGAATTATTGAAAAACACATTATAAAAATGATATTTTAAAAAAATATTGAGATTTAAATAATCTTTTCACAGAAATCTCACTAATAAAGGTAGTTTAGAAACATTAAAGTTTATAAATGTGAAATGCAAACATTACTAAGAGTTTTCAGCAATTGATTACAATGAACTGTTCAAAAACGTTAGTGTTTCTTTTCCTATCACCAATAACAATCACATAGCACAATGCATGACGCATATCCTTATCACCATTATCATCCACTGTCATGATAAATTACAACATTAAAAATAAGCAGATGTATTGCAAAGCAAGAATGTTTTGTTTTGTTTTGTTTCCATGAGAATTTGGTGCTAGATCTCTACTGGACTAGATTTATCACCAAGTGTTTTGTGAATCTAAATTATGCTCTTCACTTGGTATTATAAAGAAACACTCTATGCAGAAAAAATTATGCATAAAAAGAATGGACATAATCATGAAAAACAAATAAAACATTGAGTCAAGAATAAATAATGGCTGTATCTATGATGAATAAGAATAATAACTATATTTCCTGAATATTTATTACGCACTGGACAATGTTCTAACACTATTCTAAATTCTTTACCTATATTACTTCCTCTCACCCATATAAAAACCTTGTGAGGCTTATGTCCCCATTTTATACATGTGGATACTGATAAAGTCACACAGCTAATAAGTGTTGGAAACTAAATTCAAACACAAGGTGTGTGATTCCAGATACCACCTCCCCTAATCATCAAACATACCCTCTATAAATAAAACTGGGTAATTTAATAATTAGAAAAAAATATAGGATTAAATATATATCTGTTAAACTCAAATACAGCCACAGGTATAATTCAGAATAATGCTTCAACTTTGCATGTCATGCCAAAAGATTAAAGCAAATAAATCACTGATTATGTAACAAAAAAATAAAGGAGATAATTAGTGCAAATGAGCTAAACACTCTTATTAAAAGAGAAAAGGACAATTATATTAAGAAGTATTCTGTTGTTTCTGCTCCTATCTTCCAACTCTGAAGCACTTCTCTAGCAATATGGCAACACCAAAAGGGGGTCAGGTGGTCAGAGCTTGAATGTATGTGCTGAACCACAATCTCTACCAAGGCACAGGGCTTGATCCATTCTGAACCAGATGCGAGCCAGAGAACCAATGGCAGGGATACACCAGAGAGATCCATTGAGCCCCAAGGGCGTGTTCGTAGAAAGAAGACCTGCTAGAACTTCGAGACCTCTTGGGAGCTATCCCGATCCTTGACACTGGGAGTTACAACTCTTGAGTCATGAAGTGCTGGGGCAGAGAGTTTTCCTCTGGTGACTCAGCTAGGGACTGCTAGTGTACTAGAATGTACATCAACAGTTCACCAGAACAAAGATTGCTGTGCTTTTCTCCATGTGTCTGTTTGCCATTGTTTAATAGACTCCAATGTCCTGGTGTGAACCTCAAGATATAGCAAACCATGAGTGGATAAAGGTAAATAATGACACACAAAAGGAGATCTAAAACTCAAAATAATGAATAGCCAAGTAGAATACCTTAGCCTACGAAGCCTCTAATGAAACAGAATTGCTGGAGGGAGAGATGATAATATTAACAAAAATAATGACAATAATATGCACACTTAGGGTGATCCTACTGCAGAATAAAATTCCTGATTTCCATATTAAAACTTTCAGCGAATCAACTACAGTGGGGTGGTCACTGAGCAATTATGCCTTAGATAGACCTAAGTAGTTAATACAAACAGTAAAACCTCCAAAAAAATAAAAAGAACAGAAATGGAGGGGCAATAGTAAAAGAAATAATAGAAGAAAATTACCCTTATTTTAGCTCTCTCAATTGGCACACTGATGTCTTAATCAGGATATAGAGATTAGACACTTATTTAATACTAGAGAGTGTTTTAGAATTTCTGGAATGAGGAGGTAACTATTAGTGAAATTGAAAAGCACAATAGACATTCTAAATTAGTAATGGGAAGATAGGAGTAACTATTTTTAACAACTACAAAATAGGAGGAAAATATAAGTGATAGAGCTAAAATTAAATTAATAAAGTAATATAGTGGAAATAAGCTAAATATCTCAGTGGCCTGAATCACCTTATTGAAAAAAAAATCTAGTCAAAATATAATAAAGAAACAAAGTCTAGCTTTATACTGTTTAAGGGAAAACTTAAATCTAGGTAATAAGAGAAAAACTGAAAAATACTAACATAAGTAATACAATAAATTACATAAATCCCACCCACATTTCCTGGACCAGAACCTAGTTTTAGGTCACAGTTAAGGAAGTGGCCAAAGGAGGCTACATTATCTGCCTGTCAGGGAGAGAAGGGAAAAGGCTGTAGTGAAAACTAGCGTCTTTTCCACAATAGTCTAATATCCTACATCCTAATAAGAAAGGTCGCTGATTTCACAACTGCTTGGATATCACTAAATAACTGGCAACCCTCACGGTGTGCTGGAGCTTCTTAGAGAGCTAATTGTGAGTACTCTTCCCGATTGGAATCCCAGTGACGTCACATTGGCAGCCATGGCGGAAGAATTTATGTCACAGAAACTGGCATTCGCCACCCGCAACCCCTAAAGCTATTAAAGCTGGTTGTTTGCAAACACCAACACACTATTGCATAATTTAAATGTTGTGTAAATTATTCCAAGCCATAAAAAAAATATGAAAAGTACAATTCATTTTAGAAAGCTAGAAAAATGGACAATGATAGAACGCTCTTCTTAAAAAAGTAACTATAGACCAACACTCTTGATTAATATAGATTCAAATCTAAATAGAATATTAACAAATAAAAAAAAATGCTTTCTGATTCTGTTCCTAAACAAGCTCTGCCTTCGTTCCCTTGCTAGGGAAGTGAAGGTCCTGATTCTCAGGTCCAGGCTGCAGGACACAACAACAGAGAAACAAACAGCGCCTCGGGTGAGACAGTCTCAGGAAGCAAAGCATCAGTTCCAAATCTGCAGTGATGAGTTCAGATGAGATGGAGTAAGCGGGTTTGAGAGAGC
Source organism: Hipposideros armiger (assembly GCF_001890085.2). Classification (NCBI taxonomy): domain Eukaryota; kingdom Metazoa; phylum Chordata; class Mammalia; order Chiroptera; family Hipposideridae; genus Hipposideros; species Hipposideros armiger. The sequence goes on from NW_017731896.1 coordinate 891,661, forward strand.
ACGTGGTGGTGGTGGTGGTGGTGGTGGTGGTGGTGGTGG
>NW_017731896.1:891732-906771 GCF_001890085.2 Hipposideros armiger
TGTGTGTGTGTGTGTGTGTGTGTGTGTGTGTGTGTGTGTGTGTGTGTGTGTGTTGGGGCGGAGCCTTTTATCATATTCCCATGGCTTGGCATGTCAGTGTTGAGGAGGTTGGGGCCTCCTCGAGTTTCCTCACGAGGCTTCTTGCTACCAGTTAATAACTCTCAGGAGTTTCAAACAATAGGAAGTGAATCTCTATGATGGTTTCTCCATACTTTTCCCTTCCTTCAGGCTATCTGCAGGAGCTGATTGTGGAATTACTGGGGCCCAAGGACTCTCTGTGATGTTCTATAGTTTTCTGTACCGCTGGGTAATTGCTGGGGCACAGCAGGGAATGTAGGGCTGCACTGCATCAGAAATAAGGTAGAATTTCAAAATTTTCAACTCTATGAAAACTGTTCATTAAGTCCTTGACAGAGAAATAAGGCAGCCCAAAAAAATATATACAGTTTTGCACAGGAGACAAAAACTATCATTATTTACATTTGATATGATGATATAATCTAAAATCCCAGGAATAGTAATTGAAAATGATAAAGTTTATATGACCAGATATCAAATCTAGGAATAGAAGAATGAAAGTTTAAAACACAAGGAAAGCAGAGGAAAATGAACTGAGAGATCCCCAAGAAGGGGACATCGCAAGGAAACCAAATTTTAGGAAGTTTTGAAAAGCTGTTTTAAGGGAATGTTAGAGGTTGCAGAAAATCATAAGAAAAGAAGCTATTGGTGATGCCACCTACCTGGCCCCAATTTACCTAAGGCTCCTGGCTATGAAAAACCTGGTAACTTCTTAATCCTCTGAGACCTTGGGCCCTCGTCCCATTGATTATTTAAATGCAGTAAAACCTTGGATTGCAAGTAACTTGGTTTGCGAGTTTTCCACAAGACAAGCTAACATTTCTAATACATTTTAACTTGGTAAATGAGCGATGTATTGCAATATGAGCAGTTTGTTTCTGGAATGAATGATGCTCGCAAACCAAGGTATTACTATACTGAAAAATAGCAAACAGACACTCTTCTTTTAAAATCAGGAACCAAATATTTTACAGAACATCCCTGAAAAAAACCTCTCATACTGCAGGTCACATATGCCAAGAGTGGATAAGACATATGCCAAAGTCTACAGACTCCTGGCACTAAAGTCTGATTCTTCCAGCTGAGGAGAAATAATCTGACACTTCTAAGCAGCATATTCGACAACTGGGTGCTTGTTCCACCATCTAAGCCATTCAGTCACATTTCAAAACATCTCAGTCAGCAATAGCCACACTATATTTCCTCCTCATTGGAGTAGGTTTTCCCCTCCTCTGATGTGGTATCACAGGTACACTCTGTGGTATCGCTGTTAAGCTTTTTATTTCTTTTCCACACTCACCTATACAGAAGAAATTACTCCCATTAGCTTTCTGTTCAAATTATCTGAGAATACTTTTAACAGTTTCCAAAACTGTAGAATAATGCCTTCCTAACACAGTCACAAAGAGACCTGAAAATCTGGAGGAGAAAAGCAATACCTACAATATTTTGCCTGCGATATTCATTTTGTTGTATAATGTTTTCTCCTTTAGGTTTATGAAGGAACATCTTGCTAATTTGGGTTATAAGAAATACCTCCATTTATAAATATCTAAAACATTATTTTGGATGAGGTTTTAGAGTATTTGGTCAAGTTAATTTTTGTATACATATTCTCAACTTCATGATTTTAAGGTTCTCTTTCAAAGCAGATCCTCCCGATTGGTATAATGTCAAATCAGTTTTGAACAACTCAAAGTGTAAGACACCACCATCTGTCAAAATACCAATTTAGGATATCCTGAGCACTAATCAAATTGGTTACTTAATGATTACAATCACATACACACAAACTGCAACTTAAAGCTACACTTTTATTAGAGAACTAAGCTTTTTATACAGTGAGTTATAGGTTCCTTTTTGGAGATCCACACTAACAGATACATTAGTTGTAAAATGGAGTGTTCTGACCATACTGAAATGATGGATATGGAAGAAAGTTTTTTGTAGTAATGGAAAATAATTTCTCATAATAAACTTTTATTTAATTTCATTTTTAAGTATATATATGTCATGTTCAAATATATATGCGTAAAAACATTTACACACCTCAAAAGTCAAAACTTTATATTATAAAAAATGCATACTCTAAGAAGTCATCCCTTTTCCTACTGTCCCATCCTGTTTCTACCCTAAAGGTAATAATTATTTTTTCTAATTTATGGTTTATCAGCCCTTCATTTATTTTTTGTAAAAATAAATGAATATATGAATATATATGTGTATATATTTCCCTTTCTTACATAAACTATAATGTAGTATATTTACTGTTTTAGTCCTTGATATATTTTTTCTACCTAATAAATCCTAAAAATTACTCCATATCAGTTCATAAAGATTTCATCCTTTTTTTTTTAATAGCTACATGGTACTGTTATGTGAATGTACCGTAATGTAGTCAACCAGTTTCCTACACATGGTCATTTAGGTTGTTCCCAATATTTTGTGACTAGAAATGTGCTTTCTATATATGTTATTTTCTATTTTGGTAGGTGTTTCTTAAGGGTAAATTCCTAAAAGTCAGATTATTAAGTAAATGCATATTTGGTTGTGCAAGATATTGTAAGATCCAATTCTACACAAGGAAGATCTCTTGTAAAAACAAATAAACAAACAAAAAAAAATTGAATCTCATCAAGTCTCTAGATAAAACTAGCAGTTTATAGGAAATATATATAACAGAGGGACATTTTAATGACAACACATGATACAGTTAGGAAAATCTAAATGCGGACAACTCTGTTGAGCAAACATGTGGCTTCTCTAACAAATAATTTGCAACTAAAGCAAGGTGGGTGCTGAGAGGAAACCTAAGAATACAAGAGACTTAGGTGACATAACAACTGAATTCAATGAGTAGACCTTGTTTGGATCCTGAGTCAAAAAAACTGACTGAAGCCATGCACATACACATTTATGCATAAATATAAATATATGTAATTAAAGTATAATAAATATTACATATTTATATATTACATATAAATATATATGATTATATATTCATAATTACATATTATATGTATAATACAGTTGGGGAAATTTGAACTCTGACTAGGCATTTGATGGTATTAAGAAATTATTATTAATTTTTTCAAATGTGATAGTCATGTTAGTTATATATTTTTAAAAGTTGCTAATTTGGCTTTAAATACTGAAATATTTATGGATGAAATGATATGATTTTGGTTTAGCTTTAAAATAATTACAGTATGTTGTGAACTGCAACCTTACTACATAGTTATCAGAAGACCGAGCAGATGTAAACATTCCTTAGTCCTCAAGGTGTTTATATCCACATATCTGCAACTCTTTGCTTATGCAGTTCCTCCCTTATCCACTTTGCAAGTTCCTACTTATCTTTGAAAATCTACTTCAAATAATGCTTCTTCCCAAAAAGTCTTCCCTAATCCTATCTGTCATAATATAGGATTGTTTCATCTTGTTTGGTGCTCTGCTGAGATCCCCTTGAATCTCTTTTTCCATGTCTACACATCATTCCCCCAGCCTCTGCATAGTTTTGCTACTAACATCCAGGCCCTGTACCTGATACTCTCTTTGGGGGTCTGTTCTTAGGCTGGCGGAGTCACTTTGCCTTGTACTTAGAGACAACCGGAAGTACCTGGGAGTTTATGCCCGCCCCCCTTAGGCAGCCCATAGTCAATAAACTGCCCGATGCAGACAGAGTGTGAAAACCATCAGGACCAGAACACATAGTAGAGACTTTTCCACTGGTCTATGCAATGAACATTTAGTGAATACCTATGTACCAAAGTTTAATGAATATACTCATTAACTCTATGTCCAATAAATCCATTTCACTTCATCTCTACCATCACCAGTCTAATCTGATTTCCATTTCACATCTGCATGATTGCAACAAGCTCCTAACTGCTCTTATCCTTCCTGAATCTCTTCTTCATACAGAAGCCAGGACAGCTTAGCATTTCCCTGCTTAAAATCTTCAAAACTGTAATTATTAAAGACTAAGCTTCTACATAAAAGAGGCCTCAAAATACAGTGGTTTAAAGACATACAAGTTTTATTTCTCTTTCATGTAACAGCTCCAAAAAGAAAAGTCTAGATTGGCAAGCCACTTAGTTGCACATCATCATTCAGAGCTAAGGTTCCTTCTATTTTTCTTTCTTCTCCATCCCTTAGGCAAGGTCCAGCAAACTTTTGTATCACATGTCTCTGGTCTCTTTTGCAACTCCTCATCTCTACCCCTTTAACACAAAATCAGTTACATATGATATGTAATTGAGTGGGTATGGTTGTGTTTCAGTATAACTTTATTTATAAAAACAAATTTGGTCCATGGGCCATAGTTTGCTAACCACCACTCTAGAATTCAGTTCTCATTTGCACATTATAGAATTGTGGTCAGGGGCTCTACTGTTTTCAACTCATGACAAGAGAAAGAGCATAGAGGAGCCTGTGCCCATTTTGGTGCTCAGACTAGGAAGCAGCACACATCACAGTGATGCCATGGCTTGAGCAATCACCTAGCAATACCTAGCTGCAGGTGATATTGGAAATACAGCCTCTTCCTGGATGGCCTCCTATCCAGCTGTAACTGTATTACTAAGGAAGAAGGGGATAAGAGATCTTACTGGTCAACTAGCATTGTTTGTTTGCCACAAATCGCTCCTGTTTTTTTAGGAAAAAGCCCAAAATCCTTGATGTTCTAGAAGTCACTACAGAGTCTGATGTTGGCTTTCTTCTTCAGCCCTATCTTGCACTACTCTCTTCCATGCTCTTTACATTCCAGTTGGATGCTTTTATTTCTTCCAATATAGTATGTCAATAGACTAAAAAATCCATAAAGACAGAGATCTCGTCTGTTTTGCCAAATGCTGCATCCTCAGTGCCTATGGCAGTATCTGACTAAATAACTAGTTGGTAAGTAAATAATTAAGAGTAGGATCCTGTGCTTGAAATCTAATATATCAAAACTGTCCCTGTTGTAAGTATCAGTGGCACTCTTTGGTTCTAAATCTTTCAAATGGTTCCTAATGTCCTCTTCCTTACACTCTTATGCAATCGGTTATTAGGCCAGTTAATTCTATCTCCTCAAATACTCTTACATATTTACTTCTCTCCTTCTCTACTGCCTCTATCACCTTTTGACAGGATTAGATCATATTTCCAGATGCTCACTTCCACACACATACACACTATATTTTTCCCTCTGTTGGCAAAATAATCTACCTACAAGTCAAAACTGATCATGTTGGTTCTCTGTTCAGAATATTTTGGTGGGTCCCCATTGTCCTCAGCATAAACGTTCAACTTTTTAACCTGACTTGAAAAACTCCTTTGAGTCCATTGACTCTCATTCTCTCCAGATATGCTACGTTGTTTTTGTTAACTCAGTTATCCCATGATCTCTTGCTTTTGGGCTTTTGAATATGCTGTTTCCTCTGCTTGGAATACTTTCCTCACTGCTACCCCCATGCCCCAACTCTTTCTTTTCCTGCTCTTACTTATGCTTCAGGTCTCAGCCAAGATGAGAGTCTCTCTAAGGAGTCTTATCTGACCTTCAAATATATGAAAGGTCACTATTAAGAAACTGAAAAGATAACCTACTGAATGGGAAAAAAATATTTCAAAATATTTTTGAAATCCTAACCCCCAAGGTGAGGGGATTAGAAGGTAAGGGCTTTGGAGAATATTTAAGTCATAAAGGCTTAGTGCCCTTATATAAGAAGTTCCAGAGAATATTCTCACCCCTTCCACCATGGGAGGTTATAAAAAATGATGGCCATCTAGGAAGTGGGCTCTTACCAGACACCAAAACTGCTGGCACCATGATCTTGAACTTCCCAGCCTCCAGAATTGTGAGAAATAAATATTGGTTGTTATAAGCCACCCAGTTTATGGTATTTTTGTTATAGCAGCCTGAATAGACTAAGACAGTACTCAAACAAACATGTCTCCAAAGAAGATACACAAATGGCCAACAATCACATGGAAAATTGCTCAACATTATGTCATTGGGGAAATGCTTATGAAAACCATAATAAAATACCACTTCACACCCACTATAATGAAAAATAACCAGTGTTGGCAAAGTTATGGAGAAATTGGAATGCTGGTATATTGCTGGCAAAAATATAAAATGGTTCAGCCACTGTGGAAAACAGTTTGGCTGTTCCTCAAAAAGTTAAAGATAGAATTACTATATGAGCCAGAAATTCTGCTCCTAGGTGTATACCCCAAAGAGTTGAAAACAGGTATTCAAACAAATACATGTACATGCATGTTCATCGCATCAATATTCACAATAGCCAAAAGGGATAAACAGCCCAAATATCCATTAATGGTTTTATGGATACACAAACTGTGGTATATAACATTTCAGTATATTCGTACATACAATGGGATATTATTTGGCCTTAAAAAAGAAAGAACTGATACACAATGCAACATGATGCACCTCAAAAACATTATACTAAGTGAAAAAAGCGAGACACTAAAAGTGACCTGTTATATGATCCCATTTATGTTTATGAAATAGGCAGGAAAGGTAATCCACAGGGATAGAGTGCAGAATGGTGGTTTCTGGAATCTAGGAGGGCGGGGAGGGCATGGGAAGTAACTGCCTACTGAATGCAGGGTTTCCTTTGGGAGTGATGAAGATGTTTTAGAACAAGGAAAGGTAGTGGTTAGACAATATTGCAAATGTACTAAATGCCACTGAATTGTTCACTTTAAAATGATTAATTTTATATTATGTGAATTTCACCTAAAATAAATACATAAATACATAAATAAATAAAGAGGCAGCATCTTCTAGGGCTCTTTCGTCTGTTGTGTGCAAGAGCTATTGCCATATGTTGTGATATGCTGTCATGTTTCACCTTTATTGTTCCCTAAAGGTAATTTTCTGTGCTTTAACTTTATGGTGAAGTGTGATTCAAATACAAGAAAATTATAATCATCCAAAAGTTGAAGAATTTGGTGAAAAAATAACGTGTAGAAAGATTAAATTTTAAAAGCTCGAACTAGTCAATAAAACATGTGTGTGATACAGGGTCGTCTAACTCTATGCTATCTTCAAAAGACTGAGTCCTCATGCTCCTTCATACAAGTCATCATGTGCCAGCGAGTGTTTTCTCTTTACTTTGGCAAAGACAATAAATCTCTATAACATTACACTTTATATTCAAACTTGTTCGCTTTCAAAGTTATAAAAACTTCTTTATATAACATGTTTACTTATATAAACTTGTTGAAATTTTTCAGATGACATGTTTTTCTATCTGTACAGTTATGCATTTTGGGTTAAGATGGAGCAAATAATTTTCCACTAAAATAGATGGAAATCGCTTCTTCATTTAACAATTTTGGACTTAATGGCAGGATTTTCGGGAATGAATTAGTCATGAAGTAAGGGCAAGATGTACTAGTTTATCTCTCCCACTAGACTTCAGCCTGACTCAGAGTTGGCACCCAATAAGATTTTTAAAATAAAATAAAATTTTAAAAGATTACTTAAAATTGGTAAGACCTAAATAACTTAAGTAAATGAAAGCTGTAAGACTAAAGGCTAAAGAAACTGTACATAAGCACTGTACTTTAGTTGGTAAAGTTGTTTTCCATGGGAGCATGAGCTAACTATTATGAAACCGCTATACATGTATAAAAAAATTTAACAATTACAAAATAGATGGTGAATAATGGGTGACAGATTTCAAGAACAAGTGCAACCAATACTGATTCCCTTTTTACGTCTGCAGGAGGAGACACTATTTAGGTGGTATATTATCCATGCCTGACAGGAAATAAATGACACAGTTGCACAGGATTGTTGAGTAGGGCTTAATGGAGAGACTTCCTACAGGGATGATGTCAGGCCTAAGAATATGAGGAGAAAAACAGAGAAGCTAGCAACTGTAGGAGGCTGGTAGCCCTGAAAGGGCAAGGGAATTCCACATAGAGCTAGTTGTGGCTACAGCTGAGGTTGTAGGAGAGGGCTACTAACAGAAAATGTGCCTGTATTAGAGAAACACCGTCAACCCGTAGCCTGGGAAAAAAGTTGATTGAGAGGAAAACACTCCAGACTCCTCCTACTATCTGACCTACCGCCAATGGCTTTCATTGGCCAAATGCAAGTGAAAGTCAAAGAGCAAGGAAGAATTCCAGCTGATGAATTCCAGCAAGATCGATCCCCTGAGCACAGAGAAAGTGGAAAAGGGTAGAGAGCAGACCTTATGGAGCAAGTGGGGAAAATCAAGCACACTGAGTGACTAAATGCAGAAAAATTAGCTGAAAATATGAAAGTCCAATCTTATTTATTTCATGACTTTTCCCAACTATTTAACCTTATTTATCGCTGTGTCTGGATGAATAAAGACTTTGGACAGAGGTATTTTTGTGTTGAGTTGGCATAACTTAGAAGACACAATGTCTAAATAGTTAACTTATGATTATGCGATATGGAATAGTAAAGGAACCTTCTGTCTACCCCAAGTTTCCACTGACAGGCTCTGAGTAACATTATTCATTTTAACCCCATGAGGTTTTAATAAAAAGACAAATACTTCTCATGACCTTGACAAACAAAACTCAATCTGAGTCTTTATGCAAAGCTTCATAACCTATTTGAGTTTTTTATTTGCCATTAAGGTCTGGCTAAACCTCCATTCCTTACCTCCCTCCCCCTCCATTTTTGTCCAGGGATGGAGTGGTATGGAGGAAGTTAATCTCTTTAAATTGATCTCTTTTGATAAAGACCAACGACCTTGATCAGGTTTCTAATATATCTAAATTGTCCCACATGTCTAAGTTTGGTCTCAAAAGAGCTGAAGTTGAATTTTGCTCAGCATTTAAACTGAATCACCCCTTGTTTTTAACCATAGTTGTTTTTATTTCAGTCAATTACCCTTTAAGCTCTAGACTCTAAGGAGAGTTTGAATTTCAAAAGTAACAATTGCTCTGTCTGTAGTACGCAAGACTTCTGGTTCTCCTCTTCCAGTTTGGCTGAGATTTCATTTCTCTCCTTACCCTTCTGGAAAAAAAAAGGGGGCGGGGGGCTAAAAATATACCTCTTAATTATACAAGGTAACCCCATTACGTGTCACTTGAAGTATAATAGTTGCCTAATAAACACTTACCTTCATTTGTATTTACCTGCTTGTTTCATGTTTTCTAACCAACCAAATCGATAAGGGCAACGGTCGCTGTACATTCAAAGAGATGGGTATATCATTATACCCTTAAGGAATGCTTTCTCCTCAAAACAGAATTTGCTTCTGCCTGTACTGACAATCCAAAGAAATTAAGGGCACTTGGTTTTCAAATGTTCACTGGCTCTCCGTCTTCATTGAATTTGATTGTTCACTCAAGAAATAGGTGTCAAACTAGCCTATTTAAATGAAGCACATTAGAGTAACTGTCAGCCTGTATCAGGCTGTTCAGAGATTTGAAGGAGAAAAAAAGTAATCAACAAGTTTATTCAAATGTTTGTGGATAATCTAAATTATCTGAGAATATGTATAAGGCAACGTGGTACAGTGTGAAGAACACTGAACTCCGTCCAGGTGATTTCAACATCAGATCTCCACTGTGCCACCAAGTTAGCTGCGGAACCAGGGGCAACCTACTTAATTTCTAAGATCCTTAATTTTCTCATATATTAATAAGATAATGTGTATGAAAGTACATTATGTACTGTATATGAACATGCTATATGAAAGGGGTAAAACTGTATCCAGCATGGCCTAACTACTTCTCCCACCTTAGATCCCTAGAAAAAGCAGAGAAGATATTTTTCAAAGTGAATAAATCCACAACTGCTCTAGAAAACAAGAAAAGGGTTCAGTGAAGTTCTGGAAATTTGGAGGAATCCACTGAAGGATGGAAAGCAGGTAGGTTCAGATTAATTAAATTAACCACAGCCTAGAACTTAAATATGAAGAAAAAAAAAGTTAAAAGAAAAAGGGTAGAAAAAAAAATAAAAGGAAAAGAGTAGGAAGAGTTCTGGTGGTTCTACACACATATTTAGAATTAGAGAGTGTAAGGAGCAGAAGGAGTCTTTATGGGAACCACTCAGGGTATCTAGGCAGATATGCCCTCTTTCCTGACTTGTGCCAAGCAGCAGGCAACACAAGTGTTTCCCTCCTGAGTAGGACAATGTGGGCACTTATAGCAGGGAATTAGTCATATCTATATTGAATAAGGATCCTCTACTCCACAAAATGGATACTTGGCTGGAAATTTCCAGAATATTTCTCAAATAATCTTGAATATTCAGGAAATGCCTTTCTTTAACCCCACAATCATGGAAATAAACAAAAACAGCATTCTTTAGCAGGTAAACAGGGTTAACAAATACAAAGAAAAACATGAGAAAACAAGATAAAGTAAGCCCATGAAACAGAGACATAAAACTCAGCACATAGATGGTGTTCCTGAACCTTAAATGTACATAAAAATAACCTGAAGAATTTTTTTAATTTGATTCCCACACTGTACCACAAATATTTTAAACCAAAATATATGGGGTAAGCCCAAAGCATCTGTATATATTTTTAAATTCTCAATTGATTCTTTTTGTTCAGCTAAGATTGATTATCATTAGAACAAACACTATGTAAAATATACTTAATCAAGTCAACATAAGATGATTCTAAAAGAAGAATAACAGTCCAGAATGGCATTATAAGGCATGAGGAGCTCTGTGGATCTTCTCCCCAGCAAAACAACCGTAACTGGTGAAAACTATAAAAGTAATGATTTCAAGTTTCTGAAAAGTGTCCTAAAGGTATACAGCAAGCCAAAAAACATTTATTCAAGAAATTCCCTAACTCTTGGTAAGAACAGGGAGAGTCTGTGGTATTTGAGCCACAACTTGCCCTCTCCCCCACCCTCAGCTTAGCATCATAATAGCTCTACTCTAGTTGGGTGCAATGAAGATCATAGGGTTCCCTCTCCCTACAGCTTTCAGTCTAGAGCTATAGTTTCTCTCCAGGAGAAGCAGACTGCCAGTATTCATTATTACTTCTAGCTCTGTGTTGCAAAAGCTCTTTATCAAGCAGGTGCTGCTGAGAGGTTCCAAGGTCTCTCATTTCCAATATGTGCCTCAGTTTCTTCACCTGTAAGTGGGGTTCATAACAACTTACCTAACAGGTTGTTTTGAGAATTGGGTGAGGTAATGTATGTGAAGCAGGTGAGATAGTACTTGACTCATAAGAAGTATACAGCAAATGATATTGCATTAGTTTGTTAGGACCGCCATAACAAAGTACCACAAGCTGGGTGGCTTAAACAACAGAAATCCATTGTCCCACAGTTCTGAGGGTAGAAGTCTGAGATCAAGCTGCTGGCAGAATTGGTTCCTTCTGAGGGCTACAAAGCAGACTTTTCCATACCTCTCTCCTGGACTTTTAGATGGCCATTCCCTCTCTGTTTTCACATAACCTTCCCTCTGTGCATATTTCTGTGTCCAAATTTCCCCTTTTTTGAGGATACTGGAAGTACTGGATTAGGGTCTTCCCTAAACACCTCACTTTAACTTAATTCCCTCCATAAAGACCCTTCCTCCAAATAAGGTCACATTTTGTAGTACTCAGGCTTAAGATTTCAATGTGTGAATTTGAAAGAAACAGCTCAACCTGTAACAGGTACCTTTCATTAGTATTTCCTCTAAATGTTTCCATGAAATAGAGGAAATCGTTGTTTTAAGTCAGGTCAACACAGGCCAATGTGGTAGGAGAAAATAAAAATGGAGATCCAAGACTCCTGCATGTGAAGAGTTATTTCCTCCCCTAAGTCTTTCATCATCTCCCCTCTGTCCACAAAACACTCTGCTTGGGACACCACAAAACCAAGGAAGGCCACTGTGTATGAGAGTCTCTGCTTAGTGCAGATCTCAGGGCATTTCTCTTGAGTCATCCTGGTAAAGGCTGGCCCTAATTCTATTTGTATATGGCTCAACCTCAAACACCAGCTATAGATGAGCACTTTAATTTAGAACTTCTGAGTGGCATTTGTGGTCATCCTCCCCTGGAGAAACCTGAAACTTCAGTTTCTGGCCAACAGACAGCTATTAGCATGTCTTTACTTAAAAGTTTTCCCTAGCAAGAGTGAATGAGTTCTTTCAGAAGAGAAAGTTCATTTAAAAAATCTAAGCAATATTAACATATAAAAAAGGCCAGAGGTACATGTCATACCAAATGTTTAGGAATATGTCTCTCTATTGTGGCAACTTTGTAGCCACAAAATCATAGAGAACTAAAATGTTCTTCATTGGACAAAGTACCCATCCACTGTGAGAAGAAAATGTCAAACCCTGGTGATATTGATGATAGCCTCACTCCTTCTCCATAAACGATCTAAGGAATCCAAGGCAAAAACTGCAAATTCATTCAATGAATTCACACAGACTTAAATTTTAGATCTGCCCTGGTGGCCAAAATATGAGCTGTCTGTATTGAGGGTGAAGCCATTATTTTTGGCAAGAATACTGACTATTGGATTATTTGTCTTGCATATTTTTAATACCTGAAGAGCTTGCATAGAATATCTTTAAACAGATATGCATTTATCTTCAAAGAAAGAAGTACTCACTTGACTGGATAAAAAAGTTAGGGATGGCTTAGCTCCCAAAGCTTCCCAATTTTAGTAAAGATTATGAAGATTGTCTTTATCCTGTTTTCACTTCTTTAGTAGGATAAAGAAATGTATGGAGACCTCCCCCAAACTGTGGCCTCTCAATGAGAGTGCTGCTGGTGTCTGGCTTGCTGCACAGGTACCAAACTACAAAACCAATTTCTCAATAAATGTACTTCTTACATGTCATACAGACAGAGGCAGAGAATGACTGGAAAGAACAGACTTCGTCATCTAGGCTCAGGTCTGCAGCTAACACCATAATTTATCAGCTGCCCCCTGAGGCAAATTATAACCTGTCTGAGCCTGTTTCCTCATTTCTAAAATGGTGTTTGGGGGGGGGGGAATAGAAACAACTGTTAATCCCCAAGAGCAAATGCTACAGTGAAAAAAGAAGAGAAAATGCTATTCCTAAGGAGAGGCAGCTAGAGAATAGGTAAGTTGGGCACTCTGCTGCTCAGAGGGAAATTTTGTGCAAAGGCCAAATGGGTGGGCTTTGGAACAAGACAGAAGGAAATGACTCACATTGCTATGTCCTGGGGAGCATGACAGGCCCACTCACATAACAGATCCTATCTGATTCTTACATTAACCCTAGGATACAAGATCATCATCCCCACTGTACACAGGCTAAGTGAAGTTAAGTAAATTATCCAAAGCCACAGAACTTACAAGATGTGGAGCCAGGAATTAGAATTAGGTCTGTCTGACTCCAAAACCTGTGGTTTTTGGTAACTCTAAACTACATTAAATGATAATATCAGTAATCATAATAATACTCCTATTCTTGCCGAGTCCCAAGGGAAGCTGACGCTCTAGGTCAATCTTCCTTAGCTCAGGCACTGCCACCCTCCCCAGCGCCTGCCCTGCTGCACGCCTCGTCGTTGCCTGACACGGGAGGCTCCTCACACTGTGTTTCTCTGCCTTCTCAGCTGGAGCATTGCCCTCTTCACTCTCCTATCTGAAGTAGGGAGTCTCTGTTTTGCCTTCACAACCCCATCATTACTATTTGGCCTCTCGTGCTGCCAACAGAGTCCTGATTCGGACAGATTATCCCTGAAAAAGTAAGAGAATGAGGAAAAACTTTGATTCAGAGAAAGTGTTCTTCATCCTGGTCACTACATCCTCCTTGAGACCTCAGTTCCTTCAGGAGATCTTACATGAACACTAAGGCTAGGTTAGGGACTTCCTCACAAGTTCTACCACAACCTGCGGCAAGTTCTGTTAGATCCCGCTACTCAATGTGCCTGCATCTCTCACCTGCTGCATTTGAGTTCTTGAGGGAAGGTATCTTATTCATTGTCAGCTCCCAAATCCTTTCTACGGCACTTCACACATTGTAAGTGCTCAATAATTGTTGAATAAAAGTACATATCACATAGCATTGAATGAACCAGTGAATGCTTAAACAACTAAGTTTGATAAACATTATAATTATACATTATGATTTATTCCCATGGATCCTTGATGTGGTAACAAGTGAAGTTATTTTAAAATGTCTTTTGGTGATTATATTTTAATTGGCTTAAAGATAATCTAAATGTGAAGAGTATTTTGTAAATGGCAACACGAGTTAGAAAGTTGAGTTCAAATTTTTCATCCAAAATTTATGGTACTATGGTTTCTTTGCCAGGAAACAAACAAAAGTCTGGTTTGATTATGATAGTGTCCTTAGCTTAAATTTGAAGAAATGTGCAATTTTTTGTCATCTTATTTCCTTTCCACTTCCTTTCATCTTAAAGCTTTTTATCACGGCCTCTTTTTGATATTCTCCAAATGACAGATGCAACATTATCCAAAGCTTACTCAAATTTATCTGTAACTTTGGGGGCTAGAAATTAGGTGGGAACTGTTTTCTTCATGAGATTTCTAGTGCTTTTTGGCTTTGAAAGGCTGGAAATGCAACAAGAATAGCTTTTCTTGCGGTATTTTGGTTTCTATTCTCAACCAAAATCAGGAAGTGCAGAGATGCACAAAAATTAAAATAAAGGGGAAAAAGTTAACTCAACTTTTTGAACCTCAAACAAGATTCAGGTTCAATTTCAGTTTAAGGCAAAGGTTCAACCAAGATCTTGTTTTATCCAAACCACTTGGCCCTTCTATTGACATAACTTGTAGGCCCACATATGGATTGTTTTTCTAATGTAAGGATAAAGGGACCTGGCGTTATGTAGAATCACCATGTCAACAGAATGTTCGATGGTATCACCATTGTTATGATAGAATTCCACAGCACTGTGACGGCAGCGAAAGCCTTACAAGTGATGATTTTATTTCTCAGAACTCATATACATATATATATAATATATATATATATATATATATATATATATATTATATATATATATG
>NW_017731896.1:912572-913999 GCF_001890085.2 Hipposideros armiger
GATAGATAGATAGATAGATAGATAGATAGATAGATAAATGCAAACTAAAAAAAAATCATCCCACTCCATTTCAATGTAACTAGACAAATAGTTATTGAAGGCTAGGTGTAAGGTAGAGTTTGAGTTCAATAAGAAATATACTCAATGAGAAGAGGGGAGTGATGCTTAGCATGTACACAAGCAAGGGTTGTATGTAATGGGATAGGGAATTACCTCAATAGATGGATGCATGGTGTTTAGAGGAGTTCATGGCAAAGCAGATGCCCTAGACTTTATCTTCATGCAACTCTTCAACCATGAGGACCTTTGAAGAGTTTCCATCTTGTGAGCACGTATATAAAGTGAGGACTCTTGGTGACTTTATTGAGACTTTATAAAACACTTCATTCAAAGTGAGTCTCTGCAGTTGGTAAATACGGTTCTACCTCATTGTTAGCACTCAGCACATGTGGAGCAAGCCTGAGTTAGAATGTTAATACACATTAACACAATGCTCTACACCTTTATCCTGTCCTGGAGTCAAAGTAATTTGCCTTTCCTTGAATTTAGAAAAAAAAAGAAAGTTGGTAAATCTATATTGCTTCATAAACAGTACAGCACAAAGTCTGTTGCAATTCTGTGCAATTTTCTATAATCATGTATACTTAAGTGAAATTTACATTATCATTATGAGCTGAACTATGGAAATGGTTCTTTTAGCCTACAGCTATTAGAACCACCCTGGTGCCAGGACCAAGTTGTCAGCACCAAGGGAAGCAATTTCATCAGGTTTCCTTTTACACGGACACACGGCTCCTATTAGCGTGTATGCCTCCTATTTTGTTTTTCTTCCCCCAGACTCATGCAGTTTGCCTCTTTGAGTGGAAAGGAAAACAATTTCAAGAATGAAAAGTTTCAGCTTGTAGCTAAAAATATCCCCACTCATCAGCAGGGGAGGCAGTTCCTCAGCCACTTGCAACAAAGATGACCTCTTTGCCAGGCTTGGCCTCCAGCAGGAGGTGTCTCCTCATGAGCTCCTTTTACATGGGCTCAAAAATAAACAGCCAGTTCCTCTGGCTGGCCTCCCTCCTTGAATGGAGGCAGGGAACATTCTGTACAAGGAAGTCTTTTCCCATCCAGCTAGGGGCCAATCCTAACCAAGTCAACTGAAGCATCTCCCGAACGTTAGACAGTAACAGCTTTTAATGACAGGTGCCCAAGTGGATCGATTCAATGTCTTTCAACCCTGAGGACTCGGCACATTAATATTACAAAGGTGAGGCCATACATCATGCTATTTTCTAAAACATAAAATTGAGGACTTTTTTTTGCCTCACATAAGCCTCTACCTTGAATATATGTCTCTCCCAAGGTTACAGGAATACATTACCATATCATAAGGCACCAGGTAAGCAAAAACTTGGAAAATGAATGCCAAGTCCAGGAAA
>NW_017731896.1:914057-921523 GCF_001890085.2 Hipposideros armiger
CACACTATATTACCTATTTTGGGGCTGTCTACCTAATCAACACAAGTGAGCATCTCAAAAACCACAGCTGAATACTTGTGTCCATCTCATTGTTTTTCACTGTGAATAAATCCGTTAAACTAAGAAACATTTTTTAAGAGAACTATGCTGTTTTTAAGGTAATGTGGCTTTACGTTAAAGTATAGCTCAACAGAGCCACTTCTCAAGTGGCAAGTTCCTTGAAGACAAAGACTGTGTTATATATTTCTCTTTGATAGACCAATGCCTGTCTGTACAGACTACATACTGAAAATAGATTAATGAATAGAATTTAATTCCATTTTAATATATAACAGTTATAGAACAGCTATTCTCAAAGTATAGTCTGGCTCCTCTAAGGGTCCCAAGACTGCTTCAGGAGTCTACAAAGGTTAAAAACTATTTTCATGATAATACTAAGACATGATTTACCTTTTCACTGGGTTGACATTTGCAAACAAAATGGCTGTTGCAAAGGCAGTGATAGATAAAACTGCTTGTGCCTTAGCATGAATTAAGTCAATGACACCAATGTACCAGTAGTTGTTTTGTCACCTTCATACACTTGAAAATAAAATAAAAAATTGATTTCACTGAAGAATGTCATTGATGAACAAGTAAACATTTTTAATTTTCTTAAATCTCAACTCCTCATACTTTGTGATATTTGATGAAATAGGATGTATTCATAAAGACATTTCTGCTATATATTGAAGTAGAAAAGTTGACTCTTCTGTATTTTTTTTTATTATGAACTGAATCAGTAGCTCTTTTTCACAGAACACCATTTACGTTTTTACTTGAAAAACCAATTTATAGACCAATTATGACTATTCAGATTTGGGCATTTGATTGACCATCTCTCAAAAATGAAGAAAACAAGGGAAACTTTCACAACAAGGAAAATAACAGACACTTTTGTTGCTAATGAACTTTTTCCACCACTGATAGCTTAACAGCTTTCCTGTGCATGAAGACTTTTCTGATTAAATAAGTTAAGTTATTAACAGATGTGATTTTTTATACCATGTAATTAAATGTGTCAGTCTCTTGAAGATCTGCATAACTCAATAAACCAATCTTTTCCAAGTGACTAATAAATGATACAAAATCATGAATGTGTAACACATTCATTGTCCAATTGATTTTAATATAATATAGTATGAAAAGTTTATTGATATGGTTCCAGATTTCACATTTAAGGAACTAACACTTGTTGAGTTTTGGTATAGTATCAAAGAATATCCATGATTATTTGAAAAGCTTGTAAAATACTCCTCATAACTTTTCCAACTTCACATACTTCAACCAAACAACACATCACAATAGATTAAATGCAGAAGGAAATATAAGTATTCATCTGTTTCCTATTAAGCCAGAAATTAATGAGATTTGCCACACTGTAAAACAATGACAATCTTCTCACTATTGTGTTTTGTTTTAAAAATTATTTTTCATTAAAAAGATGTTATTTATGCTGATACATAATGGGTTTCTTATTGTTATTTTAAATAAAATAATAAATGACTATTTTAAACCATTTTAGTTTTAGTTTTCAATATGTTAAATATTGATATAATCCACACAAAACAAAAGCGCTGTGGAGTTCTCACTAATTTTTAAGAGTACAAAAGGGTCCTGAAACCAAAATGTTCGAAAACTGCTGCTCTAGAGAAATGAAGGAACAGTTTTTTTCTTTAAGGGAACCAGAAAATTGAGAATTATTTGCCTAAAACTTACTGATCGAAAGTTATAAACACTTTGAAAAGTTGAAAAGTTATAATAAGAATGTAATTACAATATGTTAAACTCTAACACATAAAATTTGAACTTGAGATCTTAAAATAAATGTTTTTAAAACATCTAATGCCCATGATATAAGAAATTTATCTTTCAATAAAAGCAATGAGGTATTCCATAAAAGTTCAAGAATTTTTCCTTAACTCTTTGTTCTCAAAAAATGAGTTTAGAGATTACCCCCACCCCCATGTTTTTTTGTCATTTCATACATTTTACAAATAAGCTTTTAGCTTTCAACCCTCATTTTCAAATTAAAAAGTCTTCAGCTCTTGACTTTCAGAATACCAGTCTCTCTACTACAAATACTGGTATTCTTTGGACATTCTCATTTCTTTCCTCCCTTTGTTCATTCCAAAATCATTTACTGAGCAACTAATCTCAACTAAGTAACGTGTAAAAAGTTATTAAAGGTAGAAACCACAGAAGTTCAAGAATCGTATGATACTTTTCAAAGAATACACACAAAGATATAGAAGAGGTGGTCTTTCTGCTTGAAAGTTTTTCTGGGGAGACTATGAATATAAATTCATTTTACTATTGTATTCAAGTTTTCCAAAGTGATCGCCTCACACTTGAAAACATCATTATGCTGTGAAGGAAAGCCTCAGAGGGAGTAAATTCGTCAAGGAACTTACAGGATTTCATGTCATCGACAGGTTGGTACAACTCCCCTCTGCTTTACCTATACTTTGTCACCTCCACTGGTTCTTTACCCATGTAGGAGGTATTGAAGTCTCTACTATGATTATGAAAGGAAATATATGGATCCTGTTTTCATACCTCAAATTTGTACTTATTTTAAATCAATATGTAGTTTTAGTGATTTTAGTTAAAGCAACTCCCAGTCTTAGTTGTTGGCAATGCTCATACATACCTGGGGAATGCTGTCTGAAAGCCAAAATGCTGCAAAAGTCACAGTGCATGTCAGTCACACTCTGTTTCATATGGCACCAATAACAAATACTGTTGGAAAGTATTTTCAAAGATCCCAGATTCTCTTAAGAACTCCAAGTCTAATTACCAAGCAAGCTGGAAGGTCTAGAAATATTTATAAATATCCACATATGACATCATAATTTCAACTCGTTGTGGAATAATTACACAAGGCCTTTTGTTTTTGTGCCGGGAAAATGAATGTGCAAACTGCTGTATGTCTTGGTGAGCAATGAGATGTGTTAAGTGGAGTGGCAGAGAAGTACTCCCTATAGCAGGACCTATGCCTGATCTACCTGATGTTCCTATCCCTTTTTCTATTTCTCTCGACCGCTCGATCCCATCAAATCCACAGAGATTATTTCTGCCTAACTTCAGCACTGCTGTCTGCTACTATTTCCACCAAGGAGTGTTGTTATTCACCGTAACCCAGAAGAAGCAGTTGCATCAGAGAGCACCCACAGGAAAAGGCAGAAGTCACCCAGCTATGAGCAATAGGCCAGTACGACTCCAAGGAATCACCTATAACATGAGTCAATCAATCAATCAATACATAGAATAGTTGATGGGATTCTGCTTGGATCCTAAGTCAGTACTGTATAGTCCTGTCTCAAAACAGCTTGGTTAATGGCATTTTAGGAAAAGTAAAATGGAATGGAAATGGAGGCTTGGTCCTGCCCTGTGACACAGTAAAGACATTCATCTTCTTCAGGGAACATGACACAGTGGTGGAAGACACTTAGGGTAGGGATTTAGACAGAGATGGAGTCAATTTCTAGCTGCATGAGCTTGGGAAATATATTTAGCCTCTTTGAATTTCAATGTTCTCATCTGTAAAATGAGAATGAAAATATCTCCTTCAGGGAGATGCTATGAGGATTAAATGAGTTACTGGGCAGCAATCCTTTTGATAAGGTTAGCTCCTTTCCCTTTGTTTTAGGTGTTCCTGCCAGCTCTGTCAAAAAATTCCATAAGCACATTGTAGTACCTGACATCTCCTTATGCCACACATGTCAGGTTGCCCTGCCATTATAAGAATATAATGAGATTTTAATAATTACAGGTGTTAATATAAGAAATCATGCCAGGCCTGCCAAGTGGCTCAGTTGGTTAAGAGCTTGCTCAAGAGTGCGAGCTCTGAGAAACAGGATTGCCAGTTTGATTTCTGGCCCAAGCTGAGCTGCTGCTGAACTGCCAACAGGTGGCAGGATGGCTCAGATAGATAGATGATAGATAGATAGATAGATAGATAGATAGATAGATANTTTTGTTCTTACATTTTTGATATTTTGACCTTGGTCATAGTCCCAAAACTTTTAAGTGATAGACACTTAATGTAATTTTTTTATATTAGTACCTTGTCTTATGTGGCTTTGAATAAGGAATCTCTATATATGTTATTTTTTACAGCATGCTAATAAACTGTTGGAAATATTATGTTTTTCAGGCCAAGATACAAAGATGTTTGATTGGATAGATGTTTAAAGGTTGCTTTGTCAAATATCACCAACATTTTCAGGGTTTTTGCAGATAAATTTTTTAGTAATATTTTGAGAAATTTCTTATGATTTAATATATTCAGAATATTTCAAGAATTTTTGAAGTGCTATAAAATGTACAGTTGATTATTAGCATCTACCTTCTCCAATTTGAATATATTATAATACTCTATAAAATCAAATTGAAGAAAACCCCATAGCAGTGCCAGATTGCAAAATAAGAATTAGTATAATTTTCTAAGGGGGAAAATGTTGGTATTGGTAGACAAGAGGAATCAGCCAGTTGTCTGGAGTTATCGCACAAAGATAAAGGTCTATAGTTTGTGTTGGGGGTTGTCTGAAAAATATGATATCTTTGTACCAGATCTAATGCAGAGGGAGTACCAGGTAAGCAGAAGTTCCCAAGGACACCTGAGCAATGGACAAGTTGGGTGCAATACTCTTCATTTCTTGATGGCCCCAGGTCTATTCTATGCAGTTATGCCTTTGAACTCGCTTTCAACTTCTCTGACGCTGTGGAAATGGAAAGTAGACCTCTTGTAGAATTGCCTTAAGTGCCAGGTTAAAAAGATGCCAGACTTTTCAAGGAAAGTGGATTTCCCTTGTGTGTTCTGGCTTATAAAGCCTGTCTCTTTCATTTTAGGAATAAAATTGTTGTACCTTCTAAACAGCAGAATAAGCCAAACTCAACAATCAACGTCTCATTTTTCTGCAAATGATCTTGACCAGTCCCTTGAGAAAGGGAGTCAAATGGGGAATATAAATGTATAAAAAAGGAACAAAAAGATTGGCTCATATTATTGGAGTAAGCATTTCATTTGTCCACTATCTGAGTCTATTGTTTTTAAAAAACTTTTTGATTCATGATACAAATTGCTGATGGGAGTAATAGAATCTTAGATGTCTCTTTCTTCGAAATGGAAAATAGATAAGAAACAACCAAGGGAATTTCCCCACCCATGTATCTAGAAACTAACCAGAGACAACCGCTTAGCAGTGAAGAACACTTGAGTCTCTTAAAGAATCAACTTCTTTGGGGGCCCTGGAAACACTTGAGTCTCTTAAAGAATCAACTTCTTTGGGGGCCCTGGAAACAACACTGCCCAGTCATATTGATGACTTTGCGATATTGATATCTTCCTACTTAGAATAAGGCAAACCTAAACTCCATATCCACAAAAATCATCAACACAGTATCAGCTTCTTATGCTTCACATTCTAATTGCCCTCAGTCATCTTATCCTTCATATATACATACACATATTTTTGCACATGTGTTTGTTCTCAGAATTGATCCGTAGTAGTTTTTAAATAATTACCTGCTTTTACCAGGAAGATGCCAAGCTGCAAAAAGTTAATAAAGACAGAAATTTGAGAATTATATAAAACCAAAACCATCACAACTTGAAATAAAAAGTCTTTCAATATTTAGTTTATATTCTGCCATGTGAAATGAATATGTTCTAATTTTTAAAACATTGAAATGGAAAGAATCAAACGATGAGCTTTTTTTGTTGTTGATGTGAATAACTGTGCCCTACTACCCCACAGCTATTCAGTGGTATTTAGGAGACTACAGAGAAGGGAATATTTTCTAAAAGAACAGTGTTGAAAGGTTGTAATGGAGTTTAATATAGTTTTGGAAGCTCAATTCCACTTATTTCGTCTGGTGCATGTATGTGCATAAGATCAGGTTACTGGGAAATTAAAAAAAAATACACTGCTCTTTTCATTGCTGAGACAAAGAATAAATTACAGCTAAAATATCAGCTGGGGATAAAGGGAAGGAGTGAGTGCAATTGGTGGAGTCCAGAGAGATAACTTAAGACATTCTGGGATGAGGAAATAGCAAATGGTTGATTTGCAAAGGCAGCCCTTCTCTCCTTTGGGAAAAATCATTTCCAGAGAGTTCAATCAATCCAGAGCCCACTGATGATTCTTCCTCTGATGGCCTGTGTACCTTGTACAGACCTCTCTTTGAAAACTTATCACACTATATTACCTATTTTGGGGCTGTCTACCTAATCAACACAAGTGAGCATCTCAAAAACCACAGCTGAATACTTGTGTCCATCTCATTGTTTTTCACTGTGAATAAATCCGTTAAACTAAGAAACATTTTTTAAGAGAACTATGCTGTTTTTAAGGTAATGTGGCTTTACGTTAAAGTATAGCTCAACAGAGCCACTTCTCAAGTGGCAAGTTCCTTGAAGACAAAGACTGTGTTATATATTTCTCTTTGATAGACCAATGCCTGTCTGTACAGACTACATACTGAAAATAGATTAATGAATAGAATTTAATTCCATTTTAATATATAACAGTTATAGAACAGCTATTCTCAAAGTATAGTCTGGCTCCTCTAAGGGTCCCAAGACTGCTTCAGGAGTCTACAAAGGTTAAAAACTATTTTCATGATAATACTAAGACATGATTTACCTTTTCACTGGGTTGACATTTGCAAACAAAATGGCTGTTGCAAAGGCAGTGATAGATAAAACTGCTTGTGCCTTAGCATGAATTAAGTCAATGACACCAATGTACCAGTAGTTGTTTTGTCACCTTCATACACTTGAAAATAAAATAAAAAATTGATTTCACTGAAGAATGTCATTGATGAACAAGTAAACATTTTTAATTTTCTTAAATCTCAACTCCTCATACTTTGTGATATTTGATGAAATAGGATGTATTCATAAAGACATTTCTGCTATATATTGAAGTAGAAAAGTTGACTCTTCTGTATTTTTTTTTATTATGAACTGAATCAGTAGCTCTTTTTCACAGAACACCATTTACGTTTTTACTTGAAAAACCAATTTATAGACCAATTATGACTATTCAGATTTGGGCATTTGATTGACCATCTCTCAAAAATGAAGAAAACAAGGGAAACTTTCACAACAAGGAAAATAACAGACACTTTTGTTGCTAATGAACTTTTTCCACCACTGATAGCTTAACAGCTTTCCTGTGCATGAAGACTTTTCTGATTAAATAAGTTAAGTTATTAACAGATGTGATTTTTTATACCATGTAATTAAATGTGTCAGTCTCTTGAAGATCTGCATAACTCAATAAACCAATCTTTTCCAAGTGACTAATAAATGATACAAAATCATGAATGTGTAACACATTCATTGTCCAATTGATTTTAATATAATATAGTATGAAAAGTTTATTGATATGGTTCCAGATTTCACATTTAAGGAACTA
>NW_017731896.1:925018-973040 GCF_001890085.2 Hipposideros armiger
AACTTTATTGTTTTTACAAAGCGATAAGGTGTCTACTTTCAATCCCTACTGCTCCTGGTGTTAAGAAATGTAATCTTGATTTATTCCAGGTAAATCCAATCATACAAGATTTATCACTGGTGAATTTAAAATTTCCCCTATGACCTCTTCTCCCCAGGATGGCACTCCAGTGCCGTGGGGTATTCTAGGTTGTGTCAATGGAGATCAGGTGGGGCAAGGAGAGCACCGTGAGTGTGAGAGGACTGACATCCTAGACATACTTCTAAGCCTTCTGTGGAACACCCCTGAACCTCAGCAAACCAATTAGAAATATTTAGTCTAATCAAATCCTCACTACTCATCAAAATCTTGCTCCTCTTGTGTCATCCACGAAGCACTTATCAACTATTCTAGCCTATTATGCTCTCTTAAGAAGCACTTCAAGAGAACCCCTTAGCAATACAAAGGAAAGAACTACCAGCACACTTAACCATGTGGGTGAATCCCAAATGCATTATGCTAAGTGGAAGAAGCCAGACACCAAAGGCTTGAGTCTATGATTCCACATACATGACATTATGGAAAAAGCAAAACCTGAGGAACAGAAGTCAGATAGGTGTTGCCTAGGACTGGGAATGGAAGAGAGAGATTTACTACAAAAAGACAAAGGGAAGTTTGGGGGAAGTGAGGTGATGGAGCTGTTCTGTATCTTGATCATGGTGGCTACATGACAGCATTTGTCAAAACTAACAGAACTATAAACTAAAAAATGGTAATTTTACTGCCTGGTAAAATTAGTAAAATAGTAAAAATAGTAGCAATGTATTATGAGTTTGTAGCATATGTAAAAGTAAAAAATGTGATAACTGCAGCACGAAAGGGAAGACAGGGTTAGAAACACACTGTTATAAGGTTCTTACATTATATAGGAAGCAATATAATATTTACATTTGGTCTCTAAGGATATGTATATTGTAAGTGTTTGGGAAATAACTAAAAAAATTTTAAAAGATATGTGAGCAAGTCCACTATGAAGATAAAATGAAATAATATGAAATGATTAAACAATCCAAGAGCAGGCAAAAAAAGATCTGTAGGTCACTAGGGTCTTTCATTCTTGATATTTGTAACATGTCTTTTCCTATTTTTTTCCCCTTGATCAGTCTAGCTATAGGTTTGTCAATGTTATTTATTTATTTTTTAAAATAACCAGTTGGTTTCATTGACTTTCTCTATTATTTTTCCTGTTTTCAATTTTATAAATTTTTTATCTTATCTTTATTATTTCATTCCTTATGTTGGATTTAGTTTGCTCTACTTTTTCTAGCTCCATAAGGTGAAGACTTAGACCATTTTTTGGAGACCTTTCTTTTTTTCTAATATAAGCATTTAATGTATATATTTCCCTCTAAGCACTGCTTTACCTGTATTCCATAAAATTTAATTGGGAATTTTCCATATGTCTTTCTATTACTGATTTATATTTTACTTCCATTATGGCCTATATGATTTCAATCATCTTAAATTAATTAAGATCTGTTTTATGTTCTAAATTAGGGTCTATGTGTGTTGGTAAAGAATTTTTTTTTCTGTAGCTTTTGTGTTGAGTAGTGTTTGATATTGTTCTTCAAGTCTTTTATAACTATGATTTTGTCTGCTTGTTTAATCAATTATTGAGAGAAAAGTCTTAAAACCTCAACTATCAATGTGGATTTGTCTATTTCTCCTTTCAGTTCTATCAGTTACTGCTTCAGATGTTTTGCAATCATTGGCATATATATTTAAAATATGTATGTTTATGATTAAATCTGTCCCCTATAATTGTGAAATGTTTCTGTTCATTTCTGATAATATTTCTTTTGAAACCTACTTTGCATTCATTACTATAGGTATTCAAGCTCTCTTTGGATTAGTTTTTACATGAGGTATCTTTCTTTTTCTAATCTACTTCTTTCCTTCATGTTTAACTAACTTAGCTGTGCCTTTCTAGTTAAAGTTTCTTGTAAAGAGCACTTAGGTCTTTCTTTTTTATCCAGTGTGACAATCTCTGATTTCCTTTTTTTTTGTTTTAATTGAGGCATAATTGACATTACACAACATAATAATTTGTTATTTATATACATTTAATTGGATTAAGTCATTTACATTTTAACTAATTATTAATCATGTTGGGTTTAAATTCATAGTCTAGCTATTTGTTTTCTCTGCCCCACCTTCTCTTTGTTTCCTTTTGTCTAACTCTTTTGGTTCTTTTGGATTTAATTAAATTTAAAATTTTTTTATTTTACCTTCTCTATTAGTTTATTAACTATATATTTTTGTTTGATTGTTTTTGGTGATTACAGTTAGATTGAAAATGTGCATCTTTAACTTATTAGAATTTAGTTTTAGATAATATTGCACCCCTTCACAGACAGTATAAGAATCTTCCAATACTATACCTACATTTCCCCCTCCTGGCCTTTGTAGTATTGTTATCATACCTTTTACTTCTACATATGCTACTAATTCCACAATACACTATTACTTTTTCCTTAAACACTCAAATATACTTTAAAATAATTTAATATGAGAAAAAATTATTTTTACCCATAAAATTACCATTTCTGACATTATTCATATTTATGCTTAGATCCAAATGTCATTTTACTTCCTAAAGAACTTCCTTAAACATCCCTCCTAACGGTGAATTCTCTCTACACTTATTTGTTGGAATTTGGGTCTTTTTCTTTTAGTTAAACTTCTTTTAGAGATATTTGCAGATTCACCCTTCACCGGGTCTCCCCCAATAGTAACAGTTAGTATAACTACAATACGCTATCACAGCTGGGAAATTGACACTGATGCGATCCACCAGACTAATTAAAATTTCAGTAGTTTTACATGCATTGATTTGTGTGTGTTTTTGTATCTAATGCTACAATATTGTACCCCACCTGTAAATTCATGTAGCCACCCTTATAATCAAGATATAACACAGCGCTATCACGATTCCTCTGCTAACCTTTTTACCACCACTCCTTCCTCCTGCCCCATCTGTAATCCCTAACAATCACTGATCTGTTCCCCATCTCTACAATGTTATCACTTCAAAAATAATTCTCCATAGAAACGGAATTATAAAGTATGTAGCCTTTAGAGAGTGTTTGTTTGTTTGTTTGTTTGTTTGTTTGTTTGTTTGTTTCAGTCAGAACAGTCCCTGGAGACCCACCCAAGTGGACCAATAGCTTATTTTCATTGATGAGTAATATTCAATGGTATGGATGAGGCAGTTTGTGTAATCATGCACTCACTGGAGGATATTTGGGATGTTTTAAGTTTCTGGCTCTTACACATAAAGCTACTATAGAAATTTATGTACACATTGATGTGTGAACATACATTTTCATTTCTTAGAGATAATGCCCAAGAGTGCAATTGCCGAATCATATGGTAAGTGCATGTTTAAAAGAAACCATTAAAGTATTTTCCAGGGTGTCTATACTGTTTTATAAGTCACCAGCATTGTCTGACTTATCTGCTATCTCCACATATGAGCATTTAGAGAATATATATATATATATATATATATATATATATATATATATATTCTGATTCTGATAGGTATGTACTGATATTTCATTGTGTTGTAGTTTTCACTGTCCCAATGGCTAAGATGTTAAGGATCTTTTTCTGTGTGCTCATTTGCCATCTGCATAGCCTCTTCAGTGAAGTGTCTTTTCATGTCTTTTGCCCGTTTCTAATTGGATTGTTTGGGTTTTTCACTTTTGACTTTTGAGAGTTCTTTATATATCATAAATACAAGTCTTTTGTCAGTTATGTGGTCTGAAAACACTTTCTCTCAGTTTGTTTGTAGCTGTCTTTTCATCCTCTTAAGAGGGTTTTTCATTTAAAGAAAAGTTTTAAATTTTGATAAGGTTTAATTTATCAAGTTTTTCTTTTATGAATCATGCCTTTGGTATCAAGTCTGAGAACTTTTCACCTAGACCTAAGTTATTTGGGTCCTTTTTTATGGATTCCAGCTTTCTTCTCATCATGGTAATGTTTTCTTATATTTTCTTGAACATATGGAGCAGATTTCTAATAGTTGTTTAAATGTTCTTATCTATAAATTCAATCATATACATATCATTTCTGAATCTATTTCTATTGGTTGATTTTTCTTATTTGTCTTCATGCCTGGTAATGTCTGATATAAGCCAGACATGATATTTACATTGCTGGTTGCCAAATACTGTTTTAGATCTTTAAATACTGTTGTGTTGTTTTTTTTTCCTGAAACAAAGTTAAGTTTTTGGTGTAAGTTGGACCCCTTCTGGTTTGCTTTTGTTAAGCTTTCTGCTAGAGTTAATCCAAATGAGCCTTTAGTTTAGGACTCATCCCACAAGGCATGAATATCCTTCTGAGAATTCTACCTGATGTTCCCTATATTTTGAGAATTTTTCACTCTGGCTGGTGAGAACAAACTATTTCCAGCCCTTTGGGAATTGTTCTGCCTACTTTTTCTGATGGTACTTTTCCTGGCATCAGGCACTTTTCTTTCATGCAAGTTCAGATAAGTACTCAGCAAAAGACCCAGGAAGTCCTCCCAGCACACATAGAAGCCCTTTTTCTCTCTCCCTCCAGCTCTCTCCTCTCTAGTACTCTACCACACAAATTTTAGCTGCCTTGCTTTCTACAGATTCTATCATCTGTCTCCTAAACCGAACAGGATCACCAGGCTCTGTGTGGGTTGCCCATCTATGATGGTTAATTTTATGTCAACTCGGAGGGTGTTTAGGGGTGAGGTTAACATTTAACTCGGTGAACTTTGAGTAAAGCAGGCTGCTCTCCATAATGTGGGTGGGCCTCATCTGATCACTTGAATGCCTAAATAAAACAAATAATTCCCCCAAAGAGGGAATTCCCTAGGAGGCAGCCTTTGGACTTCATCTTTACCATCATCTCTCTGGAGTCACCACCCTGCCAACCTTGGTACTGCAACTGGAACAGTGCCCTCCTGGGTCTCAAGCCTGTAGACCCACGTTACAAATTTTGGACTTGCCAGCTCTCACAGTTGCAGGACCCAACTCCTTAAAATAAATCTTTTTAAATTTATTTTAGCCTGTAAGCTGGTGGAATTGTAGGCTCACCTCATTTGTTTCTACGTTCTTATGGATCATAGTTACCACCAGTTGTCCAATATTTGAAAATCCTCCTTTCATACATATTGACCAGCTTTCTATTTGCTTAAGGTAGGTGAGTTAATTCAGACCCTATTACTCTATCTTGACTAAAAGTATAAGTCATTCTTGCATTTTTTAAACCCCATATATCATTCAGAATCTCAGAATGATTCTAATTGGAACTTGAGAAATTAATCCAATCCCTTTATTTTACAAAGGAGAAAAACAAAAGCCTATTTATTTATTTATTTATTTATTTTTAGGCCAACAAACTTTTAATGGGCACCTTTTAAGGATTTGATATATACAAGTTCATATTATGTACTGGAAATTAATAGGTTGGTCTCTCGAATGAGGGAGCTAGCAAATTGATAGACAGTTCTGACATATCATTGATAGATACAGAGGAGATACAGGTCCATGGCTTCTCTGACAATTGTTGGGATTTAAGAGGTTAACACAAAACACCTTTTACCTTCCCAAGTTCAGGCAAAATTAAGAGAAAGAAGCAGGAATGAGAAATCAAAATTCTTACATACCTTTTAATCATGAAAACTCATTAGCGAATGAGCATCAGCTTTAGGCCTAATGGGCTGTGACATTTCCTCCCTGAATAGGCAGACTTATGGTAATGAGTCACTGATAAGGCAGAACACCCCCAGACCTCTGCACCCAGGAGCAGGACCTCTTCCCTTGGAAGAAAAGCTGACTGAAATGCACCCACTCAGCAGACAACAAGATTCCAAACAAAATGCAGAAGAGATTGAGCCAGGCACTTCAAGTTCCTCCTTCCAAATTCAGAAACGTTGGGGAAGGGTGAGTGAGGAAGCAGAGAGAAGTCAAGAGTTACTCAAGTGTAGGTTCCTTCCGCAAAGACTTGTGAGGAGTGGGAGACAAGTGTTCTCCCAAACACAAATCATTTTACTTTCTGACAAGTCCTTTCTCCTGTTGTGCATATTTACTAAAGTTCTTTTAAATTCCAAACCTCCTGTGAGTGGCTTTTAGCCCCAGGATTCCTACTATTGCCCTACCACTCACATATGGGAGACCACATGTAGAAACAAAAACAGCATCCTTGCATGACTAATTAAGAAAAAATTGAAGAAAAGCAAAAAAATATAACCATCTTAATAGAGAAAACATGACCTTTTTAAACTAATATTTTCTCAAAACTTATAATAGTGCCAGGTACATATTAAGTTCTCAATAAATGTCTGTTTGATAAATGTTGAAATAATTAGCATAAGCTCATAAGACAACAATCCAAAACGAGTTAAATTGGTTCCAACCCTGCCCTTCCCACTCCCACTCCCCCTCCCCCTCCCTCCCTCCCCAAAGCAAAAATAATTTAAGCAGTAGGTATTCAAAAATATCGATTTATATTATAGGGTCAAGACTACGTGGCTAGCACAGATTCTGGATTCCAGGCTTGAATTCTGGCTCTCCTTGGGCCACTTGTTACAACCCTTCTGAGCCAAATCCTCTCATCTCTAAATTAGGAACAGTAATCTTATATACTCCAAAGTGGTTCTGTGAAGGTAAATGAGATAATCCATTTAAAGTGCTTAACCCACAGTGCTTATCATATAATTGCTCAATAAACATTAGCTAATAGTAACAAAACAGTAGTATTAACTGAGCAAGACAACAGAGACTTCTTGGTTTTTGAAGAACAAAGTAGAATAATTATAACTCCATTGCCTCTCTCACAGTTTGTTGAAAAGATCAAATGAAATGGATACAAGATAGTCACATTGGATCATATTTTCAGCCTCCCACTGCTCTTCACTTACTGATAACCCTAATAAAGATGTAGAAAGTTAGGGATATTTGGCATGAGATAAGTGTTTTATAGGCTAAGAGGCATTTCTGAGCCCATCTGCAAAGCTGCTGACAGTCTTTTTATTGGTGAGGGTTGTGCCTCTTAACTAGGCTGTCATCATTTCTTTTCTCAAACTGGGTGTGGGGGAGGGGAGCCACAGCACAGCTGAGAGGCAGACTCTGGGTGGTCTGGCTGCTGCTGCTTAGGCTGATGGTGCTGTCATTTCTTAAGCAATCATCTCTTCAGCTACTTTATGACCTTGCCCTCTCTTGAATTCATCGACCTCTCTTGCAGATCATACAGTTATTAAATGACATTAGCTGCAAATATTGATAATCAAATGATTTTGAGGGCAGAAAACCAATTCAAAAACACAACTTCCCTGATTAAACATATATACACATTAAGGGCAAAACATTTTCTTCACTATACGTGTGAAAGGAAAAAAGAACATTAGTTCAGTACAGTGAATTGCTTGATCAAATTTGCACCCTTAAAACAATTCTGTGACCTAATGTTATAATTTAGAAGACATTGAAAATTGCAACATACTCTAACGATTAGTCCTTTGACAGTAATTCCTCTCAACATGGCTCGTCCCAATCTAAATGCCTTATTTACTTACAGTTAACCCATCTCTTCTGATGGCAACCCTCCTGCCACAGCTACACAGTGTCCTGAGTTTTAAATGATAGAACCAAGCAGAAGGGAAGATGCATAAGAGACGTTTTGGAAACAATAGGCATTTATCAGTTGCATGAGGCTAAAATGTCTGCCTTAATCAAAAGCTTTCCTAGTTGGAAGTTTCCAAAACCCACATCACATTATTTTAAGGGAAAAATACACATAGATTAGGGTGACCTTAAGTCACAATTTGTCTGGAACTGAGGAGTTTCCCAAAATACAGGGCTTTTTGTGCTAAAACTGGGACAGTTCCAGGAAAATTGAGATGGTTGATCACTCTAGCACAGGTGTTGCTGGAGTGGGCTATATTGGGAAGATATTTGGGTATCTATGGAATTCAAGGTCAGGAAACAGACTGGCTGCTTAAGAATCTAGCACAAGAAACTGGATAGCCATCAGGAATCATAGTTATTTTTTTCTTTGGCTACTTTGTCTGTTCTAGTTCTCTCTGAATATATGTTGTGTTCTCCCTCTTCCCTTCTTCTTTCCCCCCCTCCCCAGCCCTCTTCCTCTCCCCCCTCTCCTACTCTCTCTCCAGATTAATTCACTCTTTTACCCTTGTAAAAAGGCACAAGGATATAACTACATGGATCTAAGGGTCCATATACTTATAAATATAATCTTCAAGATCTTCAAGCAAGAATATTTTCCAATGTGTTTCCAGAATCCTAAAAAATTCTCATACAGTCTCAGAATTCATGGATCACAATCTGAAATAGTTCCTCAATTTTCATACTGTTTATTGATCATATGGTTTGAGAAAAGGCTATTGAAAATTATGGTAGTTACTTCTTTCTGCTCAGTGAATTTTTAAGTGTCCGTAAATGGAAATACTTCTGCCTTCTCAGAGCATATTCTAGTCCTTTACTATAGTTCTCTTGAATATTTTAAACAGACTCAAGTCAGCCTAGAATAATTATTTGATTAATTGAAGCACTTATCCCAAAAACACTGGCCTCAAATCTCTTACCATTTGGGCTAACCCTGTGGTTATTTCAATGACAGACATCTTGATAAATTGTTTGCATATCTGAGACTCTCACTATGAGAAGGATTCTCTAAATGGTCAGTTGAGTTTAATTAAAACATAGTGTCACCCTCAAAATTGCAAACAGAACAAACCAATATATTAGCTATTATGTGCTAGCTATTGCTCTAAGGCAATTAGCAGTTCATATTTCAATTTTCCATAATGAGCTATTAGCAGAACCACAGAAATCCATTTTAAAATTACATTATAAATGTGCATGGTCCTCTGCTATTGTTTTACAAACTAAACATTCTTCCACCAGTGAGTTCTTTATGGATTTTACTCATGGGTTGGATGAAATTGTTGAGCTTCCCCTAAACATTTAATGGCACCTATAAATGGTGATTTTACTCTAAAGAATTTGAAATGCTTTATTACCTGTAACATTTTTATTATTCCCTATATTTTATGATATTCTCTTCACTGATTTGGGTATAGACCCCTTTTACATTGATTACATCTTACAATTTTCCTAGATATTTATGGTTATAACTTTAACTCTGCTCATATGTATAATTATAGCATTGCCTTCCTAATATAATACTTGCTTTATAAATGTTCCATTTTTATTACATTATCACCTATGCATAATATAAAAAGTCAAATGGTTCTCTATGCTGTACGAAAATAAACAAAATGTAGTCTCCTGTTCCATCATTCATCAATCCAAAAAACAATGCTTTTAGGGAGATATTTCCTTGCATTTATATGCTTAAGTCTATACAAAATGATCATACTATTATTTGTTAACTTTTAAGAAAGAAATTTCAGTTTTACTTTTTACACTCTGAATTCCTATTGCGGGACATAAGTCTTAAATCTTGCTTCTACCTCATTCTCCATACAAATATCCTTCTCCCTCCCATTCATTCAATGTAGCTATGATTTGTGGTTAAATCAATATGTCAGATAGTTTTATGATGACTATGAAAATATTATTCAGAGATGAATCATGTGAAATGCTCTGCTTATATTTATTTCTTATATAAATGTTTCTTCCCCTGGAGTTAATAGTTGTCAAGAATTGTTTTCCTCTATTTGCTTTTTTAACGTCTTCTACCTGCCTAGGTTATATTGCTCTGTTAACTTGGTGAATCTGGGAATTGTTTCCCAGAATTCATTTTTCTGTATGGTTCCAGGTTAGAGTTGGCCAACAGAGAAACTTATGCAAGATCTTGAAAACGGAGATGAAGCCCTGAGCACAAGCTTTCGAAGGTCCTTTTATGGAGAGAATTATAAGAGACAAACACAGAGATGCCTGGCAGGTGCACATTGGGATTGTTTTACTCTGCATCCTGTCCAGGTCTTCTTTTAGAACCACTGGCTCCTCTGAACAATGATAACTTCAGGTCCACCATCAGATGAGGTATCTACACAGAAGAACTTCCCATAGCCCTCTTCACAAGCTCTCCTCTCAGGAACCCACTTCAGTGGCTGGATGTACTTGGCTTCTCAAATTTTCCTACAAGCTCCAACTTGTCCACCTGTACCAGGGCTTTAGGAGGTCGGGTTAGTGGCTTCATTCTCTAATAGCCATTGCCCCTTCTAGACTTCATATTCCCTTCTTGTCCTACAATACGAGGTCAAACAATTAAGTCTGTGAACTCATCTTAGAAAAAAGTGCTACATACCTCACTGCTGAATATCACTATGGTCACCTTCGAAGTACTTCCCTTGGGAAGCTATGCACCGACACCAGGACCTAGTCCACCCTTCAAAGCAATTTTGGAACTCTTTTTCTGGCATGACCATCAGAGCTGTCGTTGTATTACCCTTGATGTCCTGAATGTCATCAAAATGTCTTCCTTTCAATATTTCCTTTATCTTCAGGTAAAGAAATAAGTCATTGGGGGCCAGATCCAGTGAGTAGGGAGGGGTTTTCAATACAGTTATTTGTTGAGTGGCTAAAAACTCCCTCACAGACAGTGCCATGTGAGCTGGTGCATTGTTGTGATGCAAGAGCCATGAATTGTTGGTGAAGAGTTCAGGTCATTGAACTTTTCCATGCAGCCTTTTCAGCACTTCCAAATAGTAAACTTGGTTAACTGTTTGCCCAGTTAGTACAAATCCATAATGAATAATCCCTCTGATATAAAAAAAAGGCTAGCGACATCATTGCAACAAGTTCATGAACTTAATTGTCAGACCTTGTATGTATGGGTTAATTCTAATACAGTCGTGTGCCATGTAATGATATTTTGGTCAACAATGGACCACATATACCACAATGGTCTCATAAGATTATAATAGAGCTGAAAAATTCCCATCACCTAGTGACATTGTAGCCACCATAAGGTCATAGTATAATGCATTGCTCATGTATTTGTTGTGATGCTGGTGTAAACAAATCTACTGTATTGTCAGTTGTATAAAAGTATAGCACATACAATTAGTACAGTACATAATACTTGATAATGGTAATAATTGTTACTGTTTTATGTATGTACTATACTATACTTTTAATCATTAGAGTGTATTCTTTCTACTTATTAAAAAATGTTTGCTATAAAACAGTATGCCATATTACACTGGAAACCTTATATATCTCATGTTTATTGCATCTCTTTATTGCATCATTTTCTCTTGTGCTTGATTTAATCTCATGTTTTGTACAGTAACGTGCTGTATAGGCTTGTAACCTAGGACAATACTATACTCATACAGCCTAGGTGTGTAGTAGGCTAGACCATCTAGGCTTGTGTAAGTGCATTCTATGATGTCCGCACAATGATGAAATTGCCTAACAACATTTCCCTCAGAATATACATCCATCATAAGTGGAGTATGACTGTTAATTACCCCTAAACAGTCATGATAGTGGCTGTACTTCTTTGCTCAAATCTTAACTGAGACTCTAACACTAATATTTCCCCAAACTCTTGAACTCTTAAATCTCTCAAAACATCCATATGCATTAGATAATTTATTATTTAAGCTTTTTATTTTTTTCCTTAGATGCCCTTTTGGGTCCTTCTGTCATGATTCTATGTAGACTGGCTGCTCTGAAGGCCTGATGTACTTATATCCAGGATTATCTTTCACCTTTATCCTGGGAATTTCCTTCAAGTCTCACCAACAGTGAGGTTTTCTGTTTCCCAGATTCCATATATTCCTCTCTCTTGATTTGGATCCTATTTTGGTGAAGCAATATGTGCAGTAGATTCCTGAGAAAGATGCATGAACATAAAAATATTCTTATACCTGTATCAATTCCACATATTTTAAATCATGCTTCCTATTTTCCACCTCCATACTTTTTGTTCTATTTTCTATGAAATATCTTCAAATTTACCTTCTAAATGTTTTTTCTGCTTTTGTGCTTTTAATTTCCAAAAGTTGTTATTCCCTAGATGTGGTCTTGTATGTGGCCCTGTTCCTATGTTTTGGGTATAACTACCCTTTCCTCTAGGAGGAAATTAAATTTAAAAACTATTCTGCTTCATGCACTGTGTCCTTTCACCTATTAATTTTTCTGTTTGTTTTTGTCATGTTAGAATAGGGCACCAAGAGGTTGAGTGGATGCTCTGGGAATATGGACAGAGCAGTCTATAGGTAGGTCCCTGTATGGTGACTGGGCAGGGATAGCATTTTGTGACTTTGCATTTGTTTGGTTGGTTTCTCTTTTCATTTGCTTTGTTTTCAGAGACTCATACATAGATTTGAGATATGAGATTTATACGCTGAGTGACTTCACTTATTTAAGGGAATATTCATTTTCTTATTGATAAACACCTATAAATACCTTTCAAATACTCCCTATACTAGTCTATAAAAAAGCCATATTTCATTTGCATGTTCTACTCAAGATAAAAGAGATAATTGAGATAACTTGGCATGTCATTGGAGAGAAATTAATTGGAATGTAAGCAATACAGAAAATAAAAATACATGAAAAGAAAAAGATGTGAATGAAAATGCTGAAACTTGGCTGAGAACATAAACAAAATAGTAGTTTTAAAAGGGAAAATGGTATCTCTCCTCTCATTTAATAATTCCATTAAAAATATAATGATGTCAAAATAGTCTCAGAATCCATCCTTTTGAAAACTGGGCTATTTTATAAACAGAATCTGTATTTCTAACCTAGGAGCTATGACAGAATTTCTCTGCATATTTCATTTTTACTTTGAACAATAAAGAGCTAGCTTTTCATTTTTGGTTGGAATTCAAGTCTACAAATCCCCTTTAATAGAAAAAGTTTATGAATTTCAGTGTCTGTAGAAAACGCCAAAAGAACATGTCCTTTCATGGGTTTAGTTTAAAATTAGGCAGGAGTGGCAATATCTAATTAATAATAATTATATTTCTTTTTAAAAAGTAGTCTTTATTACCACTGCTCAAAATATTTACATATAATATTTTATATTTTCCAGATGTTTTAGGTAATCCTTATTAATTTTTTTTTTATGTAGTGACTAGTTAATGGACACTGTGCCAAATGAAGTCTTAGGCACTGGGATTACAAAATGAGCAAAATACAATCCCCTCCTTGTCCTTGAGGCCCCTACAGTTTAATAAAAGAGACATTCAAATTTACAATCATCACAATTTGTTACACTACAGTGTGATACATGCTAAAATACAGGCTGAGTAAGGGTGCTTATATCATATAAATGGGGAAACATCAGGTCCTGGGAGAAAGAAGCCAAAAGGCTGGTTAGAGACCTTGAAATCAAAAGTAAGTGAACAAATATAAAGGACGGTAGGACGGGAATTAGGAAAGCTGTCCGAGATAGAGCCCCAGTGGTGAGAGGCAGCACACAACATTTGGGGAACCAAGTGGCTCCTAGGAAAATGTGGAAGACAGGTGGTTAAAGACATGGCTTTAAAAATAAGCTAAAGACACAACATGAAGCCTCTTATAAACCATGTGAAGGATTTGGAGTTTTGAGCAGAAAAATAAATTCATCACATTCGAGTCTTAGAAACATTGTCCTGCTTGAAAAGAAAGGCGAAGGCATGATGGAAGGTGAATCAGACCAGAGGCAGGAAGAGCAGTTAGATGGTTATTGCAAAAATCTGGGCAAGACAAGATGCTGACCTAAATTAACTTAATGCCAGTGAGGATGGACAAAAGTGACCTGATTCACAGATAGTAAGAATGACGATGACTAGAACTTGTGATTGATTTGATGTAGGGAGTGGGTTATTCAAAGAAATCAAGGCTGACAAGAAAGCTTCTAGCTTTCACGTATGGGCAAATGGGGCAGAAGAAATAATCAGCCAATCTGATACCTATGGAGCAACTGAGTGTGAGTGTCCAGTCAGCATTTGATCATGCTGAGCTAGAGATCAGAGAGTGGGCCATGCTGGAGAAATAATTTGGGATGCTTTGGTAATCACATAATAACTCAAGTTGCGAAAGTAGGTAGTATCACTCTCGGAGAGCAAGTAGGTAAGAGGAGAACAATTCTGTGAGGTAGATTGTTATTAGATGTGTGACAAAGTTAATTTCACAGGAGAGACACTGTTAGAGAGAAACCTTGGCCTAGATGATTAAGCAAATTATCTAGTACAGAATTGACATATATCCTGAATTTCTGACCCACTGACTCATTCATAGAAAGGATTCATATTCATCACTGCAGGTCAACAAGATTTGAGAGATTTTGCACAGGCAGATTAAAAATAACCTTCCCAAAATATGTGAGAAAACTCTTAAAAACAGCTTTGCCACAGGCACATCATAGCATTACTTGAGAGATAACGAAAATATTTCAAATCAACAAGATCATTTATTCATCGGGCGGCAAGTGAATGATCACATTGTATGTAAAGACTGAGAACACAGCAATAGGATCAAGTTTGAGGGCTAAGGCAATGTGCTATTTGTTGGACAAAGTATGTGTGAGGTGTTTGTCCTCCACTTAAATGGAGATTCCAACAGGGATTTGAAAATCTGAGTTGGATCTCTGTAGGGAGATCTATGCTGGAAACATAGATTGAGAAGTCATCAGTATTAAAAAGGGTAGTAAAAAACTTGGAAAAAGATGAGCTTACCATAGAACCTGAACAGAAGGGCATTGTCTGTCCAGTCCACATCTTTCAGCAGGAAAAATATTCTTAGTCCTCCTTTTAAAAATTGAGTCACGAAAAAAAAAAAAAGATTGAGTCATGACAAGTAAAAGGTAGTTAGCTGACTCAATAAATAATAAATGATGAAAGATGAAGTTGAAACTTAGGTTGTTGTTTATAAATTTTGTTTTTCCACCAACAGAAAGAAATAATAACAATAATAATTTTTACAATAGAGTTTGGTAGCCTATAGGCTATGGGGGCCACTAAAATGTAGCAACAACTCTCATAGAAATGTTAAATTGGGCAGTCAGTATTTAAGTGATCACTAAGACTTTCATTCAACTGCTATTTTCTAAAACCATACCAAAAAACAAAACAAAACAATCTCCAGAAACCCTTAGGCAGAACTAGTTGTTGAATGCACTATCAACAATAAGAAAATTGTCTCTTTGAAAAGAGAAAGCTCAGAATCACACAAGTTGGAGCTCATTATCAAGAAAATAATCTCAAAATCATGTATTTCATTATAAAGAGAGAAGTTCCATGAAGACAAATATTTCAGCCAGCGGCATTTCAGCATTTTTTTTTTACCAGTTGAAATTTTATTATAATAAATAAGTTACTCCCATTCAATTCAATATTATGAAGTATTCCAATCCTGTATTTAAATTTAAAACTAAAATAAGATATTTAAAAAATTGGAAAGGTTATAGCCAAAATATCCACTATTTGGAGACAAAATAAATAAAACAAAACTCTCTGTCATATTAACCATTATAATTCTCACTGGTTATTGCTAACATATAAGATGATTTATTTTTGTAAGCTAATTACCATGCTAAACTTTCTTGCTAGTTTTAATAGTTTTTCAGTTGATTTTCTTGAATTTTCTAAGCTCAATCTCACCTGTAATCAGGAATATATAAATTCAAATAAAGGCAGAATGTTTTATCCACAAAATTAGTAAATTGTAACAGGTTTGATAATATCAAATGTTGGCAAGAATGTATCAACTGTAGGCAAGAAAGTGAAACCCCAAGAAACAGAATCATAAAATTTTTCTAGGTATTGCTAGACATTATGGGCGAGTCAATAAATTGATGTAGCCACTCTGAAAGGCATTTTCACAATTCAGTACTATCTATTAAAAGTCAAGGTGAGCATGCCCTGTGATTCAGAAATTCTCTTGTTTGTTTCTATGCTGGATAAAAACTCTCAGTGTGTGCCTGAGGAGGCCTGCACAAAGATGTTGATTTCAGCATTGTTTACAGTAGCGAAAAATAAAAACAACCTAAGTGTCCTCCCTATGGGGGTAGTTCAATAAACTTTGTTCTATTGTTCTGCATTGGTCATTTTAAAATGCTATAAGCCTAAATGTATTAACATGGATATAAGCTTAAGTACACTCTTGAAAGTTAGAAGGTGGAAGGGAGATGGAGGCCATACTTCTGCTCCTTCTGCCCGCAAGTACAGTGATAGAAGTATTTGCTTTGCCCAGTGACAGGTCACCAGCCTTCATGCATCTTGAGAGGAAAGTCATAAGGCATCCAGTTTGCTGGCGTGGATCATAGTTGCAGCATGGAAAGCACTGAAGTCCTACAGTAACAGTTGTGGTAGCAGGTTCCTGATACCCCAGCTAACTAACCATCGTGGAGGTAAAAGCCCCCTTGGCAAGCAGATCGTGCAATGTTTGGACAGTTCTTGCTAGGAGCTCAGCCTACAAACTGTTTTTCTAGATCATTCCATTATTTTGAAAGCATCTAACTTCCAATATTATATTCCTTTTTTTTTTCCCTTAAACTAGCTGGAGAGATTTCTGTTGTCTGCCATTGAATGTTGGGAGATATATTACTTGGTACCAGAAATGGCTGTGGGCAGATTTTCAAGGTTGAGAATCTGAGATTGTTTATACCTGACCTAGTTGGTTTTGAGCAGTGATGGCTTGGGTAGCATTAAATGACAAGATACTGATAATCTAAAGAAGCCTAAATTATTACCTGTGTTCACCTGAAATAAAATACTGGTTGAAGGTGTGGTGTTGGCAGAAAAAGTGGTGACTGCCTTTGCATAATACACATGACATGTGAAGCACAAGCACATGGACTGTTGGATGAAGTGTTCACTTTCAAAAATCCCAGTAAACATTGTTTTTTAACTACAGAATTAGGGTTTTAAATTCTTAGTCCCAAGAATGGGCTGAGAATTAGGAAGTTTGATTGTCCTGATGAATCAGTCTCTCATGGCCATGGTGTTGATATGGTCAAAAATCAGAGGCAGAAGCAAACCTTAAAATACCTAAATTACAATGAAGGTTTAACTCTCAACCTCAATCCACCTCTTATTTGAAGGTTGTGAAAGTTAGGACATTGGGAAAAAGAGAAATCCCAAGAAATGGAATTATAAAATTTTGTCAGACATGGAAGACAGAGAGTATTTCCAGTCCCTAAATCCCGCTGAGCCTCCCAAGCTCTGTCTAATGAGATGGATCCGTCCCAGCTAGAAGGCATATCCGGATCACTGGAGATAGTTACCTGTAAGGGAATGCTGCGTCTGCTAGAACCTCAGCCCTCTACCTATCAGAGCCTCCACACCTAAACCGAGAAGCAGACCCCAGCATTCCTCAGAGGACCAAATGGAAAGTCAAATTTGTCGGGGGTGGGTGAGGCTCGGTCCCTAAAGAAAATGTAAGGATTTACTCATTTATATCAGAAGAAAAACTGGAGAATCTGTGCAAAAATGAATTTTAGGACATGGGTGGAACTATACAATTTTGCTTCTGGCTTAATGTATCAACATGTACACATGAGAGAGTCTCAAGTCAGTGTGCTAACTGAAGAAGCTGGGAGTGGCTCTGTTTGTACAGTCAGTAAATTAAAACCTAGCCTCAATGGCAAATGTATGCTTTACATTTGTTAACTCATTTATTCTCAGTTACCACATAGGAAATTATTATCAACCAGTAGAGATAGAACTTAACCATTATTCAGAAAGAACACATCAATTTTATGGAGGTTGTTCTCCCACTTAAAAGTATACCCACAGTATACCATGTTATAGAAATACTCTAGGAAGACACATATTACAAGCACTAGTAAAAGCAAATAATGCCTTTTCACTTTGTAAACAAGGAAAGTCACCTAAATGAATGTAAACAAACAACAAAAAGGAGAACAGTAATGAGAAAGGCATCAAATGGATGCAAAAAAACAATAAAAAGGGAAACAAATATAAAAAAGAGGGGCCAAAATCATGGGAAGGTATAGATAATAAAGGTAAAAGCAGGTGAATTAAAAACCATTCTTAAATGCACTTTTCTTTAAAATAATAATGTGACTATATACATTGAAAGCTTGGTCATCAGGCAGAAAAATAATGATAAGATGCTCCACACCCTTTCCTTGAAAGTACATCAGGGTTTACTACCTGTAGAATCATAAAATCATAGAGTAGGAAAGAATCTCAAATGTCATCTAACCAAATTTTTGAGAGTTTAATCCCAAAGCATTACATAAAAAGTCTTCTAACTCATTTTTACTCACCTGTTTTCATGTGCTATCAAATAATGTGGGGGTCATTCAGGGAATTCTCAGAGATTATAAGCAAATCACTACCATGTACGCCTAGTCATTGTGTAAGGATCAAAATAATGGATGATATTTTTCAGATTAGGAATTTGATGAGATGGATGTATTTATTTTAGGATGAAAAGATTGCCCTGT
The DNA here is from genome assembly GCF_001890085.2 of Hipposideros armiger. Lineage (NCBI taxonomy): Eukaryota > Metazoa > Chordata > Mammalia > Chiroptera > Hipposideridae > Hipposideros > Hipposideros armiger. The sequence continues at coordinate 943,436 of NW_017731896.1, forward strand.
CTTGATGTTGGGAGAAACAGTAGCCTAGAAATCTTCTTTCTAGATAATGTGGACATGTTATAAAAAGTCTAAGAAAAAAATTAGTATTTCATTGTTATGAAGAGATTTGAAACATCGTCATTTGGGGATCAGATAAAGGGAACAGCATCTTTTTTGGCCAAGGAGCAAATTGTTCAAATCAATGTGTGCTAGCTTAGTCATATTGATTTATAGAGGTTTTTCATCAAAACAGATTCCAGAGTTAATTTTGACATGTTTATGTCTGGTAACAGAATTAATCTAGGAGATATGACTTTTTTCTTACAGCTGATCATTTTGTGTACATACCTAGCTGGTTTTTAGCATTGCCTTATCACTTTCATCTTTCACTTTCCAGATCTTTTCTCATTTCCCTATACTTTACAGTTCAATTAATTAAAACTAACAGGTTGCCTGGAAACTGTTTTATGAAAATATGATTACATGGCATAGTCTCTAAATTTGTAAAGAATATAATATCCACGAGAGAAACCTATAAAGCCATGATTATTGTAAAACCATGATTAATGTAAATCACCAAACTGGACTCAGTCTTTCTAGTAAATGAATCAATCAAAAGCCAGAATGATTAAATAAGATTTTGAATTAGGTTGCAGAATAATGAGAAACATGGATGGTTACCCTGAGTTATGTATATTTGGGACCTTTGTGTCCTTCTTTTCTAAATACATAAAATAAAAATACATTTAGAAAAACAGAGAAATAGAGAGAAAATAGATTTAAAAAATCGTAAAAGACAATATGAAAAAAATTCATGTCAAAATTTAGATGAAAAGGATCGTTTTTTAAAATTGACTCAAAAAGTAAGATAAAACCCAATAAACCAAAAACAATTAAAGAAATTAAAAGTCACCTTGTCCCAAAGGAATCAGACTCAAATAACTTCAGAGGTGACTTTGACCAAACTTTCAAGAAATGAGTAATTTCCATATCATAAATTTGTTTCAAAAAAATAGAAACATTGGAAAAGCCATTATTTTTATTTTATAAAATTAAAATAAGTTTCATGCCAAGACCAGACAAGCACAGTCCAAGTAAAAAAAGCAATGGACCAATTCATTAATGAACATATATGCAAAGATATTAAATAAACTACTGAAAAACTGATTTTGGCACTGTATAAAAAATATACTTTATCCAACTACATGTGCATTCGTCAATAGATGGAAGAAAATACTCATTTAAGTAGACATTCGTAATAAAAATATTTTGCACACTAAACACTGCATGGAACTGCCTTCAGCTTCCTTCTTCCTTCATTTAAAGTGATGAAACTTTAGAATTATTTACACTATATCAGGAACATGATAAGCATGCCTGCTATCATGGCTTCTGCTCACCATTGTGCTATTTTTAAAAAGACATAATAATTTGAATGGAAAATACAAAATTATTCTTCTTTGCTGATGCTATCTACAAGAAAATCTAATAGAATTGCCATAAAAAGTATTAAACTTATGTGACAATTTAGCATAATTTTTGGATAAATTATCAACATGCAAAAATAAATAATGTAATTACATACCAGAAATAACAATAGAAAATGGGGTAGAAAAAAATGTGTAATAGCAACCAATAAACAATATTCTCAGAAATAAATGTAATAAAATGTGCAAAACTTTTTGAAGAAATGTTTAAATAAAATTTTTGAAGAATGCTATCAGCCTGAATCACTAGCTATCTATGTGATGGTCCTACATGAAAAAATTTAAGGATCTCTGTTCTCTCCCAAATTAATCTATAAAATTAAGGCAATTACAATAAATTGATTGTTTTGTGTAAAACCTGACAAGATGATCCCAAACTTCATATGAAAAGGCATAGACAAGAATAGCTAAAAACAGATTTTTAAGAACAAAGATGAAATGAATTACTCCATCAGATATTAAAAACTATCAGAGATATCTAGTAATTAAGACAGCAGATAAAGGGAAAAGGATACACAAATAGACCAATACAACACAGTATGGAGACCCAAACACACTTGTGCATTAATGAAAGCTCAATTTTGACTGAGGTGCAGCCATTATAAATGGGAAAAAATAGATTATTCAAAAATATTAAAAGGGATCAACAATGTAGAAAAAATCTTAAATAACTCACACATTATGCAAAAATAAATTCTGGGGAGGTCTTAGACAATATAAAAACCAAACTTTAAGTTTTAGGAAAAATACAACTGAATACATATATGACTGAGGGTTAAGGAAGGATTTTCTAAACTCCAAATGAAATACAGAAAACACAAACCATGAAGAAAAATCTAAATAAGTGACTAGATTAAAATGCAAAACTTTTCAATAAAAGATATCACAAGAAAAGTGAAAATAAACCATGGGTTACAAAAAGTTATTTTGCAGCACATACATGTGTTAAAGGAACATTGTTCAATACAAAACTAAACAATGTTTTATAAACGTATTTAAAAAAAAAAAAAGACAAACCGCCCAATAAAGAATAAACAAAGGATATGCGCAAGCAGTTAACTAAAGAGAAAATCCAAATAACCAATAAACCTATCAGTGAAACTGTGGCCAGCTAACTTGATGGATTGCAAATAAAATAAAATCTCAGACCCTTCACAGTTCTTGATATCATCTCAATAGCTGATGAAACAAGCACACGAAAAAATCATTAAAGATATTAAAGATTTGGTAGTTACAAAGTAGTTATGGGGGTGTAAAGAACAGTATGGGGAATATAGTCAACAGATGGGTACTAGACTTATTGGGGGAATAACTTCCTAAATTATATAAACATCTCACCACTACGCTGTACACCTGAAACTAATATAAAATAATATTGAATGTAAAATATAATTTATAAGTAGTCATGGTACATAAAGTACAGCATTGGGAATACAGTCAATAATATTGTAATAACTACATATAGTGTCAGATGGATAATAGACTTACTGGGGTTATCACTTTGTGAGACATATAACTGTTTAATCACTCTATTGTTTTGTACAACTGAAACTAATAACAAAAAATAAATAAAATAACATATCAAAAGCAAAAAATATATTAAAGATTTTGAAGAAAACAATTAACCAACTTGAATTAATTAACAGCTATAGAACATTACATTCAAAAACTGAAGAAATAAATACAAGAAGTAGATGTTATTTTAAAGTTTACTTTGGGCCATAAAGCAAGTCTCAACAAATTTCAAAGGATTGAAAACATAAAGTATGTGTTCCCTAACCAACATGGAATTAAATTATAGAATGGAATTAAAGATAACTAGAAAAATATTTGGAAAATAAGCAACATGCTTCTATATAACCCACAGGTTTAAGAAGAAATCACAAGGTAAATTTAAAAAATATGTAGAACTAAATAATAATTAAAAACATAACACATTAAAATGTATGGGATGCAGCAAAACAATGCCTAGGGGATATATATTGCTTTAAAAACAAATATTAGAAAAGAAGAAAGATTTAAAATCAATGATCTATACTTCTCACTCAAGAATCTAGAAAAGGGAAAGCAAATTAAACCCAAAGAAAGTTGAAGGATAAAGTAATAAAAACATGTGGAGAAATCAATAAATTAGAAAAATCAGCAGAACTCTGGCTTTGGTTCTTAGAATACATTAGTTGCATTAATTAATACAGCAAAATAGAGTGAACACAAATGACTAATATGAGGAATAAAAAAGGGGCATTCCTTAAGATCCCAAACACATCAAAAGGATACTAAGAGGATATTATAAACAAGTTTATGCCAGTAAACTTGACAACTTAAATGCAGTGCACAAATTCTTAAAAAGCACAATTTACCAAAAAGTGACCTGGAAGAAATGGAACATTTGTACAGTTCTATACCTACTAAATAAATCAAATCCATTATTTAAAAAAAAACTCATAAAAACTTCAAGTGTAGATGTTTTCACTGGTGAATTCCTCCTTCTAGCTAAATAAATAATAATAACAATTTTACATAAACCCTTCCAAAAAATAGAAACAGTCAATTTATCAACTCTAAACTTATTTTATGAGTCAGCAAAACCCTAATTCCAAAACATGAAAAGGACTTACAAGAAAGGAAAAAATGGGCCAGTATTTCTTATGAACACGGATATGAATACATCAAATAAAACCTTAGCCAACAGAATCTAATTTTATATATAAAAAAAGATAATACATAAAACTAAGTGAGATTGATTTGAAAATCAACCAGTGCACTTCACGTAGTAAATGAACAGAGAGATAAATTTTGATCACTTCAATCAAAAAAGAAAACATATAAACATATGATAAAACTCAACATCTATCTATTTATTACTTAAAATCAAAATATTCAGCATTGGCTAGACATAGCCAAGAATTTCCTTACTGATAAAGGATATCTAGGAAATAAAATCTTAATGGCCAACATAGCATGGAAAAATATCGACTATTTCCCCTCCCTGAGAATGGCAAGAAGACCAGACAGATGTCCACAACTACCAGTTCTATTCAAAATTACACTTCAGAGGTTCTAAGTAGTTCAATAAGGCAATAAAAAATTGATTTTTTTAAATTGGGGAATTGGGGGGATGGGAACAGTGCTGGGGAACTGGGGGAAGGGGAACAGACAAGTTGCTGTCGTTTTTCTTCAGTCTAGTTGTGGAGGACGTTGCTTCATTGGCCAAAGTTGGCACTATCATTGCGCTCTTCCCTGGCGAGACACATCAGTCGCCGGCTTCTGGACGGGCCGCTCACGCTGTCTGCTGGCTACACACGGTAGCCCATGGCAACCCACTGCCACAGGGGCTGCAGCCTACGCCGTCGCCTGCGACTCACGGCAGCCCAGCTCCAGGTTGAGCTGTGGTTCAGCATCTTAGCTGTGGAGGGCAGTGTCACTGGCCCTCATATGTGGGATCTGAACCGGGGCCCTCTGGCGTCCCAATTCAGTTCTTAACCATCGCGCCACTGGGCCGGCCCTAAAAAATTGATTTTTAAGAAAAAGATTTAAAAGTAACTAGTAAACCTTATTCACAGATGATATAATTGTATACATAGAAAGTTCAAAATAATTTACAAGCTATTAGAAATAATAAGAGAATTAAGGAAAGTTGCTGATACAAAATCAATATACCCTGTTTTGTGTTTACCCCAGAGAGGTAGAATGCAACCTCTCCCATTTAATAGGTATGATATTGAGGCTAATGATGGTCCAATTACCTAGAGTATTTGAAAGAAAGTTTATTATTCCCACAAGAGATTCCTAGGGAGAGTGTAGGGGCACACACAGGTCACAGCAGGCTTGTGCAAAGCAGAGAGAGGGGTTGGGTTTTTATAGTGGTATAAGAGTGGGACTGGGGACAAGTTCCCAAGGGAGGGCTGAGAATTTGCCTGGTTTGAATTTCCCATATATGTAAAGGAGAGGGCTTGCTTGGGCTTTCTTACCAATTTCGCTCAGATGTGAGCAGAAGAGAAAGAGGGAAGTGGGGCTTATAAGAAGTCAAGAGCCAAACATCAAAACATGGAGTCAGACTCTATTATGTAGCCCAAATTAATTACATTTCTGTTAACCAGTGGGGGGGGGGAAATGAAATTGGAAAGGAATGCTGTTTATAAAAGCATAAAAATGCATCAAACACCTATTGGGTTGTCGGAAAAGTTATGACATATTTTGTTTAAGTTTTTCAAAGGTAATTTATTTATGTAAAGAACAAAGATCAATCAATGATATATTGCCCGTTTTGTTCGATAACCTTTTGCCATCTTTCAGTGAGCTTCATAATTCCTTGTTCATAGAAGAACCTGTCTTTATTTGTGAAAAACTGAACAAGGTGCTGATTTATAGCCTCATCTGAATTGAACATTATACCACGCAAGGAGTTTTGAAGAGAGCGAAACAAGTGGAAGTCTGATGGCGCAAGGTCAGCCAAGTATGGTGGGTGTGGCAACACATCCCATCCAAGCTCCAGTAATTTTTGACGGGTGCTCAAACTTGTGTGTGGTCTTGCATTGTCACAATGGAACACAATTCCTTTACAATTAACAAGCTCTGGACATTTCTGGATGATGGATTCATTCAAACTGTCCAACTGCCGACAGTACATAATCGAATTGATTGTTCGGTTCCTTGGTAGAGCTTGAAAAGCATGACACCTTTAAAATCCCACCAAACTGAGCATAACCTTCCTCTGATGAATGTCTGCTTTCGATGTCGTTTGAGGCAAATCATCACATTGGGACCAAGACCGTTTGCTCACCACATTGTTGTAAACAATCCACTTCTCATCACCAGTTATCAGTCACTTCAAAAAAGGATCGTTTTCCTCACATTTAATGAGCGTATCACAGATGTTTATACGCGCCGTCAAATGAACTTCTTTGAGTTCATGCGGAACCCAAATATCGAGCTTGCTTACATATCCCAGCTTCTTCAGGTGGTTGTGAACACTTGACTGATGGATGTTCAATGTTCCTGCAATCTCTCGTGTCATAGGTTTGACTCAATCAATGCCTTATTCTGTCATTGTCCACCTTGGTGGGCCTCCCTGACCCAGGAGCGTCGTTGAGATCAAAATCACCAGCACAGAATTTTGTGAACCATTGTTGGCACTGATGTTCTTGTAAAGCACTGTCACTGTAAACTTTATGCAACTTTTCACAAGCTTAACGCGCATTCTTTCCTTTATGGAAGTAAAACAGCAAAATACGGCAAAAATGCACAGTTTGGTTTTCCATCTTCAACATGTTATAAAGTCTCCAAAACTCAACCTAATCGCTCAGTTTTTTGTTAGAATGAAGCTAGAACTGTAGCTGTCAAATGATATAGCCATAACATAGATGCGAATGACTCTAGCACTTTCAAAAATGAACTAGTGCCATCTGTCGCAAACATGTGTCATGACTTTTCCGACAACCCAGTAGAATAAATCTAATGAAAAAAATTTGAAAGAACTTTATACTGCGAAAACTGCTAAATATTACTGAGGGGAATTAAAGAATTTAATCAATAGAGAAATATGCTATGTTAATTGACTGAAAGATTCCATGTTGTTAAGATATGGATTCTCCTCAAATTGGTCTATAGTTTTAATGCAGTCACAATAAAAATCCCAACAGGACTTTTGTGGAGATTAACAAAACTGCTTATGAATATGCAGTCTGAGTCAGAGGATTGAGCTGGTGACCAGTCTCCATGGGGCTGACATTGATCCCTTTTAAAATCAGTAGTTACTCTCCCTCTGTAAACTCAGGATGCAAATGAGGTCTTATTGAATTCCAACTAATAGCTCAATTTACACTCCCATCTCCAGTCTTATTACCAAGAAAATATATTTCCTCCAAGACTTTTCCTCTTCCAATCCATTCCCAAATTATCTAAGAACCTTGGGGCTCACTCTATGCAAACATTTCTGCTTCCAAAAACAATGCAAAGCAAGGATAAAATTGGAGTTCATCATTGCTATTGCTAGTGGCTGCCATGTGATGCCCTAGTCCAAAATTTGTCTGGCAGTCAACATGCCCCTTATTGCTGGGGGGTCATGGAAAGGTTCGTATCCAGGCTGCAGAAGAGCCCATGAAGGGTGAAGTTTGTTTAAATTTATAACCCAGTGCTCAGCTACTACTCCCCAAGCACAACCACTTTGGACAATTCACTTGAACAACCTTTCAGCCTCAGGCGCAAATTGTACTAAAATCAAACCTGCCTGTCAAATCTTTGTACTGTGGTGTGAGCCTGAGTTACTTACCTGAATAAATACCTACCTCACCCCCACTGTTGACCTACCACCACCCTACTGCTCCCTCTTCTTCCATTTTCTTGAACAAAAACAATGTTTTAAGGAAGTTCTATTGAGAGGTGGTGCATCGATTTCATCTGGAAACTTGTAGGAAATAGAAATTCTCACACCCAAATGCTGACCTTCTGAATGAAAAACAAAAGGGCAGAACCTAGAAATCTGTGTCTAACAACCTTTCCAAATGATTCTGATGTACAGTAAAGTGGGACTAGCACTGTTTTAAGGTGTTTTTATGTCTCTGCCTCTAATGAAAACAGATGTGTTAATATTTTTAAATAGGTTATAGTTCTCACTTAGAGCTGAGGAGCCATTCTATTTCTTCAAATGCCTGTTTCTATTCTGTATAATTCCTTAATTATGCTCTTAGTAGTTGGAAGATTTGAAAAGTGCAGCCATTGTTTGAAAGAAAATCCTAGCATTAGACAACATGTACACACATGGAAATCCAAGGGATTGTACGAGAGAAAAGTCACTTTTCCCTTGAGTCACCTATCTGTCAAAACAAGTCTTTGGGTGTAAGCAACAGAAGCCATTGCTCTTGATGGGGCTGCCACCTGTACTCTCTGCTGTAACCCTCTCAGTCTTATTTTTTTAATCCCCATTCTTTCTGCTATACTCTGCCCCTTCATTGTCATTCCATGTACATTCGAAACAATAAATATGTTGTGTAACACAATCTTCCCCCAAGGAACGCCGTAGCACTGGATACACCATAAATTTGGCATTTCTAATTCTCTCCATATTCTGTTCTTGGCTTTATTAGAACATAGTATTTTGGACAGCCATATGCATTTTAAAAGAGCTAGGGAAAATATATAAATACAGATAAAATCATGCTCTTTGAGAGTATTATAGAAACACATCATCTAAAAAAAGCGCAGACTGTTAGGGGTACTGAAGTGTGAGTATGAGGAGAAGACACCAACGGTCCCCTTAGCCTTAACCACAAAAGCTAATGGAGGGGTGTTCTTCCAGCAACCTTAGAAAAAAGTCAGCGTCTGCATGCACTGTGAAGCATTCAATGTCTTAAACAATGCAGCCTCCCCACCTTCATTTTTTTTTTCTAATTCAATTTAATGCATGCAAAAGTCCCCAAACCCAGGCACAAACAAATGTCCCTATGCATCCACATTTTCCTGGTTAGGTTACACCAATGCTTCAGTTTAAAAAGCTAGAGGAAATTTTTCACAGACCCAAATTTCCTCATTTACCTAGCATACGGTATAGAAGTCATATAAGTGGCCTCTGCATGTCAGAGGTATCCTTAAGTAAAGCCCCCATTTCTCCACCTCTCCCCCCCATCTTACTCTGCTCTCCACCAGAAAGCTGTTTGGCAAATTACAAAGAATAATGTGGTCTTTTCTGACAGTTTGGCTTGGGAGCCCCAAATGTAAACTCACATCACGGCTACCAATGAATGATTTTATTCATTTTAAGGTACTTATTTTCTTTTATTCAAATGTACTTTTTAAGACATGCAATACACCAAGAGGAAGTGGAATAGGTTTCTTTCAAAAGGGAGACTTACATGACAACCTCTACATTAAAAATATGAAAAATTACAGTCTAAAATTCCATTTAAAACGGCATTCGTTTTTTGCATATTCAACCCCTAAAACATCAAGGTGTATGTGGGTGTGGGTATGTTTACGGTTGTGTGGGCCTGGTTTGTTTAGGGAGAGGTTCCACTTCACCATTGCCACCCACTCTGTCTCAAAACCGAAGGTATTCTGAGGTGCTTCTGGGTTACCTGGAAGTGAATTCACCATACTTCAGTACCAGCACGTCTCTCTTCAAAATGTGGCTCGGGAGTCACTGAAGGAAACCACACAGTGTTAAGACTAAACATTCTTGAGTAAGCCTCAGTGATGGCAAGTTCAACAGCCAGGCTGTTGAGAGAGCAGTTACCGAAATTTTCCAAATAAATAAAGCAAACAAGTTACTTCAGGAAGAAGTTCACATCTATATGATTTATAATACTGGGAGTTGGCCCATTGAGGCAGGAGGAACCCAGTGAACCAGCAGTAAACCAGAGGCCACCCAGGCACTCAGGGGCAGCCTCCAAGGTTTGAGTTCATGTTCAATTGCCTACTGAATCCTCGCTAGGTGTTACTCTGTTTGGGGAGGTGATTGCGTCTTACAACATCCTGTAAGACTTACTGGTTTGAACTTTATCATTCGGCCTCTAAATGGGTTAATAGTAACAGGAAAAAAAAAATAGGGATCCTATTTAGAGGCCCCTGGCAGCAAGCAAAGAGAGAAAAAAAATCCTCCTCCAAAATCAATGTTTGCTTTGCTGAGGGCCTCCTTAGGTGTACATTGGAAACAATTCTGTCTGTCTCCCACAGTTAAGTCACCCTGCAGCCTCCTGTGCCAGCTAGGAGTACACAGTGGTCCAGAATCAACAGGTTTCTGCTGTTGAGCAGTCCCAGAACCCAGGGGTAAAAAAGAATGGAAAATATTATATGTGACACAGCAGCCTTGATAGATGATGATGATAAAAGATGAGAAACACCCTGGAGGGTCCTGCCTCTCTTGACCCCCATCCACTAACCTTAAACAGGGCACCATCTCCAAGGATCATTCTAAGTCATTAGGGAGAAAACTACTGGTCTGTAACTATTCTCCACCTATCATTCTCAGGACTTTCAAATGAACACACATACACACACACCACACACACACACACACACTCCATACTATTTGTATTATGCTTTGATAGAGATACTAAAATGTACTTAGCATTCTTGCAACCATACCCATATATCTCTCTACCTTGGTATATATTATACATATGTAGAATGATAAAATAAAGCACATACAAAGCATAAATTGCATTTGATTGAATTACCCCATGTATGTTCTTAGGCAGAGGCCTAAACTCCTGCAAATGGACTGGGAATGAATTAATAATACCATTCAATTGTTTAGCTTCAGTATCTTATTCAGGTTAAGGGTCTACTAAACTAAATATTAAAATAATTTATATATGTATCTCAAAATAACCAACTGAACTATATTAGCTAATGCTATGTATGATATAACTTTTTAATCAGCAAATGACAGCAGCAATTTATCTTCTTGTTATTGACATTAGGTCAAAAACAAGAGAGGTTCTAAGCTCCCAGGCAGGAATGTTCCGTTGTTGGTTCACCATTATATAATTAATACATGGATGCCATTTTTACAAAAAGTATATATAACCAAACTATAAGTTTTACTTCATAAAGAACTAGAGGCATATGTATAGACAATTAATAGAAGAAATATTTGTAAACATTTTAAATAATACTCCAAATATTTATCTCTGTGAAACATTCTTTGAGCATGGCAGATACATGTGTATATCTTTTAGAATGTCAGACACACACACACACACACACACACACACACAGGCACACATACATAAGATATAAGATACTGGTTATGTGTCATTCTTTTTATGACACTATGATTATACGACATTCAACAGGTAGGGAGAAACAGCATAGGCTATAAAGATGGAAGAGATTGTTTTTTTAAAATAAGACATAATTAATGATCATGAAGAAGAACTAAGAACAAACAATGAAACCAGGAAATGGAAGTCATTCATGAGAAGGACGTATAAGTATCAAAAAGATTTTAGAGAAACTGAATATTCTCCAATGGCACAATATACAGGACATTAGAATAAGAATTAGAGTAAGAATGTGGAAAATTTGAAACAAAATGTATCTCCTGATCAGAGTATAAATAATGAGGAAGTATTTATGGATGAAAAGACGAAAAGCAAAAATTGTGACAGTGTCAGAGTATTTCATAAATTTAATGAACCAGTGATTGCGGGCCTCAGATTAAAACTTAGATACTGCAATAATAAAGAAGGATAGAGGTGAAGATCATATAAGCAGGGGAATATGAGCAGTCCAGCCACAATTCAAGCAAGTGTGGGCATGATGGGTAACATCTACAGTGGCAGGCTCCAAACAAAAAGAGAAAATAAACAGAAGGTGCAGCAGCAAAGATGGAGACAAAGGCAGATCACAATTTCCTAAAACAGAGACTATTTTCACTCTGTTTGAAATCTGGCGGGCACCCTCTCATGAGCTTGCCTACTATTGTCTGGAAGGCTTAGATCTCCCGCTCCAGCACCCAACTCACAGTCACTGGTCGTATGTTGTGGTGGGAAAAGATCAGAGGGATAAACAAGGATGAGTCTGGAAAAGAGATACTAACCAATATCACCCCAATATATTCAATAAAAATTAAAAAATAAAAAAGAGTGTATCCAAGAGATTCCAGAAGCAGCAGCAAAAGCAGGTAATTTTTTTTAACCAAAAGTAAGAAGCTCAGCAAGCAGTCAGAGATGACATTCCTGGTTTCTTGTTCAATAGATGAATAGAACAGATCTGGGCCCCCTCAAATCTTTTGTGGTTAGTTTTGACTAAAAAGTTAAAATAAAATGCTTGTTTATTCCCTATTCTTTTCCACAAATAATTTAAGTGCATAGGAAAAGGATACCTAGTCAACTACACTGGTACCCAAGTTGGTAAAGAGGGACTTTTATGTTTTCCTCCTACATGTCTTAGCAGTATTTGAAAATTGTACAAAGGAAATGGATTTTGCACGGGTTTTACAGAGCTCTGTACCAAAATACCTTAAGCCCCAAGATAGTAATGTCTCATTGGACTTACTGGTGAAGCAGACGATTAGGGACTGAAAAAAGATTAAAAGAGGAAAATGCAATCAACTAACTGATCACAAACAAAAACCTACGATACAATATGACACAGATTACATTTGGGTTCGCTGAGTGTGTGAGGGAAGCACAGAGGGTCACAGCTGAACTCTAAGTCCAAGAGTTGTCATTTAGAATCATTTCTGACCACATTATCAGTCTTATTAGTCATAAGTGTATAGAAATAGCGATGAGGTGGGCAGGTCTGATGTGAATCCCGCTTCACTACATTCTAGCCAGGAATCTTGGGTGTTTTGAGCATTCTGAATAGGTTTCTTCTCCTACAAAATGCAGATATTAATATATATCTGCGGGACTGTTATGAGTAAACATGCTGATAAATATAAAACATGGAGAAAGTAATCCGTAAATGGTAGCAATCCCTACCAAGATCCTCTTTATAAAAGAAGGATATAGATAAAAAATCATGTGAGAATATAAGAAAGCAAATGACAGTAAAATCCTATAATCAACATCTCTTTGGATTCTCAAAAAATACACTGTACAGCTTGAAGCAAGAAATAAATTTATGGGGCAAAAGGAAAAAAGTAAATTATCTGTGAAAAAAACAAGGTTAATCAACAACTCTAATCACTTTCAAAATATATAAATGGGATGGAAAAGAGGGATTAAAAGCCATTCTCTTAATCTATATGAAGAAATAAATTGAAGCTCAGGAAAAAGAAATGAGTTTCTGAGCTCGATATACTTAGTCATATTAACGAGTGATGTCCTGAAGTCTTACTCTCAGGAATCTTTGAAATAGACTTGCAGCTATAATCTTGATGGCGTGGATTTTGCAGAGCTCTGTGCTAAAATACCCCAAGTCCCAAGACAGTAATGCAATTGAATGAGGGTGACATTGAACAGCTTTGGGAGGAAGTGTAAAGAAAAGTATAAGAAATTTAGATGAGGAGACCACTTAAGGCATTTAAAGTGGAAAAAAAGATGCCACAAAACCAGAGAGACAATGGCAATGACTCAGACAAACATCCTTGTATATAAAAATTATCTGGACATTTTAGCGGTCATAAAACCATGTTAGTATATAGAAGCTAAGATGGAAGTAGCTTTGAAACTCAAGTTTAAGGCACAGAGGGTTGAGTCAGTGACACCCTCAAAGGGTCTTCCTAGCAAGGTGACCAAGTCTCAAAGAAAACTGAATGTTAAGGTCAGTTGCCAACTGAAATTCCACCTTGAAAGGATTTGTGTTATCTCCCTGACCCCACCCCCGCAATAGAAAATTACATGTTCTTCCTTTTAGCTGTTTTTAATTGACCTCCATCAGCACACTTTAGAGAGCAGACGGATGTCAGGGTCATAACTCAATTTGAGAACCGTGTGAAGCAAGGTGAAAGTTTTCTCAACACTGGAAAATCTAAGAATTCGTCTCAAACACAGAACTTAGAGTGCCTGACTGAAGAAATTGACGTTTTTACCTAAAATAACTTCAAACTGTACATTTGTTACATTTTACAAACATCAGAAGGGCACCACTGACACCCAAGTGAAAAATCCCCACCTTGGCCAAAATGGTTTCACATAAAAACAACTTACCTACCAAGTAAAACTTTCTGCACTCCGTGTGCCCAGGGGATTTGGGGGCAGGAGAGCGTGTGCCTACTCTGAAAAGAAGCAAAGATTTTAACCCCAAAAGGGAAAGATGCATTTAGGTTGAAACACTGCTAGCTTTTGCCTCTCTCTTTTTCTCTTGGGAGCCGAAGTAGGCACCTTCTGAATTCTCCCTGAGAGCAGCCCACACGGTGATTTGTCTGTTGCCCACCTTTTTAACTTGCTCTTTATAAACATGTCCCCCTCCACCCACAGACAGCCTTCCACCTCTGCCTGCCTCCCTGCTTGCTGGCCTCCCCTCCTCAGGCCTCAGCTGGAGGAGCGCCTTGCAAACAACTGGCGCTTTGGGGCTCAATGTTCTTCGAGGCTGCCAGTTCTTTCAGGAGGTCGTTTACACGCTTGGCGTCCACTTCAATGAGCTGCTCTGGGGCAACCAGTGAAATGTGCTTTTGCAACTGAAAAATATTGAAGTGCTTTGTTGCAAACAGTACGTGAATGCATGTCCCTCCCCTCACCCCCCATCACTAAAGATAATAGCCAACCAGATGGAAGGGGTGGCAACTTGGGGGGGGTGTGTGATTGTCGTCCTCTAAAGTGTGATATGGTCCTTTCAGCCCCCAGATTATATACTGTAAAAATTTGCCATTTTCTTCTGATTCATCAAACTTCTTTTGGCGCTTTCTACCTGGTCAGCCTCTTGTTTGTAAATTGCCATGGTGCATAACGTCGAATGGGCCGTACAATGACACAAAGCTAACATTTGCTTGTTACATCCACATAGTGGGTATAAAGGAAAACACCCCCTTGCACACACCCTTGAGGGAAGACATAAATGTTGACAGGAAAAATATTTCTGGGGGAGCTCCATGTAGTTTTTTGTTTTTTACTCAGTTGTAATGGCAATATTATCAAATTAGTTTGTGTTGCTTCCAGCTTAATATTTTTATTTGGTTCTCCTCCTTCTTCATTGTATTATAAAAAGACGTCAAATCCAAAAAAAAAAAAAAGCAGGGTTACCTTTGATTAAGGAAGTTAATTATGAGTGGCTGACTTGATGTGGGTGGGAGGTTTCACTCAGCGGTTTTATTTTCTTCTCCATGGGAGAGCTAGAAAAATGGGCCATAGGAAATATTACAAAGAAGGGATCACTGGGGTAGTAAAAGTTTAAAGGAAACTTCCCTTCCACTGCCATCACCAATAAGCAATGCTGAAAATGTTTCTTTGTCTACATTTTATTGCACATTTAATGGGCCTCCGAGTGCTATACAAACAATAAATATGTTTCCAAAACCTCATGATGGATTACATAAGTAATCACCATTATATTCACCCATTTCATAAAGGAAAAGCTGAGTCAAACCTGAATTATAGGAAGGAGAACTGTTTTCATTATTAGTTGAGTTTACTCCTGGAGTCCCACAAAAAAGTATTTAAAAAGAGGCAGTGTTGAGAGCGTGCACTTTGGAGCCAGAATGCTTACGATAGATCCCTGGTTCTGCCTTCTTGGTAGTTAGGTGAACCTAAGAAAGTATGTATTTAATTTCCTCATGCCTCAATTTTTTCATCTGTAAAATGTGGATAATAATAGAACCCTCTGTCAAGAGTCTGTTTTGAAGATTGAATCAATTTTTGAAAACAGTTTAAAACAATGCCTTACTCACATAGTAGGTGCTATATAGTACCAGCTGTGGTGATGATGATGATGATGATGATGATGATGATGATAATGATGATGATTATAAAGACATCCTAATGTATAAATACTAAATGGAAAAAGCAATGTTGAACAGAGAAAGCACACATGAGGTAGATATTTAGCCTTCTCAGCTCCCATGCATTTCTGCATCTGACTGTAAAGGTGCTTCCCGGGGGGAAAGAGTGCGCCCCAAATGGAAGTCGTCTTTAATTTTATCCTGAGACCCATGCCTCCCAGGCCTCCTTTTTCTGGTGTGCTGGAGAAAAGCTTTGGTAACAGCCACTCCCTGTTCCCCCAAAAGCTGCCCTTCTACAAGGCCAGTCTAAAGAAAGCTTTTCCCAGTTAGAATATCTCTGACTCTATCACAACTGTTCCCACCGTGGTCATGATTGAGAAAAAAGCATAATATTACACTTTGTTTGTTGCCTTGTGAACTGAACCTGAAAACTGAAACAAATTTCTGTTTCTAAAGGTTTGGTCTTTGCTCCCAAACCAGGCCCTGTGCCCTTCACACTCAGTGACCTCTCTCCATGGCCTGAAGAGCAAGGGTATAAATGAGCTTGGCAGCAGCAAGTAGACACATTTTCTCAACAAAAGTTGCCCCTATGTGTCCAGTCAGCTCCTCCTGGGCCTCAGAAGTTCTCCATCTGGCTGCAATCTTCAAAGCATGGTCTGAAAGTCAAATGAAGTCAAACGTTCTGCAAAGCTACCTTATTCACTTGCACACATGGACATGTTGCTTTAAAACAGTGTCTACATTTGCCACCCCTGTAAATAATGGACAAGTGACTTACTCTGTCTAGCCTCAGCGCTCTCATTTGTAAAAAAGCACTGATAAAAAGCATCCACCTCAGTTGTAGGGGGAGATTAAAGAGGATACAGCATCTTTTATACTTAGGACAATATTTTAATGCTCAGTACATACTTAATAAACGTTAGTTATTGCGTGCATGTGGTTGAATTTGTTTGTTTCAATGAGTGTATATCTTACATTCTCAAATCAGGTTACACAGAAAGTAAAGGCAGGACCCATATCTCATAGCTTCTTTGTTTCCAACCCAATAGTTCATATGTGCTCTTGTGAGGAAATAATGTCCATTTTATTATGCTTCCCTACCTAAGAAAATGCACTTTTTTCTTTTCTCTACCTGGAGTGAACTTTCTTTTCTTTTCTTTTATTTTTTCTTCTTTTCTTTTCTTGTTTTGTTTTGTTTTTTGTCTGTAAACCCTGGCCATTCTTCCATTTAATAGTCACCTTCTACAGGGGTCAATCTGGTGTCCTTCAGGTAGTTATTCTTACTGCAGCTCTTGTGACAGGGTATGAATGGTTAAGTTTTATATATATAAAGAGCTCTTTTGCTCTCTTGGAATTTCTTTGCTACATTAGAATGATGGACTATAAATATTTCCCCTACTTCCTGAAAGGATTTGAAATACAAGCTCCCTACCCCACTCTAGAGAGTTTTCAGTTGCTTGAGATTTGGATCAAGGTTGAAGGGATCTTCAAAATCTTCTATGATAGATCCAAAAGATAATGGAAGGTTCACAAGGCAGAAAGAGTAAGGGGGTTTCCCCAAATATCAGAGGAAAGGAAAAGACATGAGAGGACAACCAGGGGATCTCTCCAGATCTCAGGAGGTTGCCCAGGAAAGAGGAGAACACCTGCCCAGAAGAAGGCCTTCCAGAAGGGCCACCGTGGGAGGCATTCTTAGAGGACCCAGGAGACACAGGTCGTGTCTCCTGCTGGGTCGTGGCCTTCGTACCTCCCAGCAATGACTGCAGGGAGATCTTACCCCGCCCTGAGCATTGTCTGTACTCTCAGTGAGTCTGCTCTCGCAGCAGAGAGAAAGGCCGAGCTCCATTTCTTCTCCTCTTGCCAGGTCAGCAGGAGCGACTGCCGAACATGCCTCCAAAGTCCACTCAGATTAAGTCTGATGATACACCCCTGTACCCCTTCTCCACCTGCACCACACTCCTAGAACCCCAAGATGCCCATATACCTAAAGGGAAGAGCAACGTGAGGGCTGAGGTGACTCGCACGTTTAAGAAGGTGGTTGAACTGAAGGAGCTCAAGACCCACCAGCAGGGTCACTAGTGCCACTGACACTCCTGTCACGCATTACCTTCATTGGCTTACCATGTGTTCTCTGCCCCCTCATCCACAGACCTGTAGGCAAGTAGGGGTAGGTGAGGTGTGGGCAAGGAGATAGTCTTCCCCCTTCCCACCCCTCAGTTGGATCTGTGCATTCCCAGTCTTAGAACACTTCCTGGCCCATAGCTGGGTATTTTAGTTACACTGTTCTGTTTTTGGGGACTAGAATCACTTAAGCTAACTCAAAATGTGGGAAGTTATAAAGTTAGGCGAGACAATAAGAGAAAAATAAATCCAATGAAATTCCAAGAACAGGAACCATATATATAGATCCAATATTACCATCCAGTCTGTGAATTGACTAAGATCCTGATACAAACAGCCACCATTAGTCGGTAGAGAAATGAGGGCATAACATGGCTGCTGGCTTTACCTGAACTTGCTTTTGAAAGCTGGAACAAACCCCCAAATCTTTCTTATTCAAAGCCTTACACCCCCTCAGGGTGACACCCTACTTTTCTGTTTCCTGTCTGAGGTATAGCATCTGTTGTTCATGAAGGGGTTCACGTGTCATTTCTTGAAACTCAGACTGATCAGCTCAGGTCTAACAGTCCCAATTTTTCTCCCAAACTCTCTTGAAAGACTCATCATTTACATGGAGGCCAGAGGTTTTCCAGAATCATATAACTAGAGTTTTAAAATAGCAAAATGCCTTCAGTATACATTAGGAAATAATAAATGGATATATTCCCACCCACAGAAAAAAGTGTCACTACTTAAAAGAGCCTATGGGTATTTCACTTTTAAGTAATTTATATCTATATTACTTTCCCTTGTACAATATTTTTTTACTATATTCAAAGAAACAGATTTGCAAATGATAAGGGTCTCAGTTGACTCTGGATGATTAAAGTAGGAAAAAAATATATTGATAGGTTATTGGGTAGTTTACAGAATTACCTGGAAAATTGGAAAACCAGCCTCAGAAAGTGGACAGAAACAAAGAACCATGATGAAAAATATAACACAGGATCTTTCCCGGTAGGGTCACTACAATGAATACCAGATGCCACTGATACTGTTGACATCAGACACTGGTCTCAAAAAAAGAGAAAAAGCAACCCTGATGTTGAAGAACTGATCTGATCTGACATTCACAGCTCAACCATGCTGTCCTCCTGTTAAACATAATCTCACAGAACCTCCATCTCAGACAAGGTCCCCGTGCAACACAAAATATCAAATATCTCCCGTTTTGTGAAATGAGTATCCGCTACTTCTTTACCAATTACAGCTTTATCCTTGCTCCAGTCTGCCTTCCCTATGGGCAAGATTTATTGAGATGCTCAATCATAGAATTGTGCCTGTGTTCTGATAGTATTTTATTTAGAGTGAACCATCCCTTCTTTGATATGCCCTGAAATGATCAACCAAAGTCTAATCCTATGATATGTTCTTTCTAAAATACCCTCTTACTGAGACACCCTGTGGCTTTATGATTTGCATATTCCCTTGCTGCAGTGAATAATAAACTCAACTTATTTAATGACATATGAAGTCCTTATTGTCATTGACTGAAGGACACTGATAGCTGTCATAGCTGGCTCCCTGCTACTGCCCTTGAAGGTTGCTACCATCCCTACAACTGTCTCCAGAGAGAGTCTCCCATCCTTACTTCCTGTGTCATTAGTTCCAGGTTCAAAACCCCAGGTGGGGGCCGGCCGAGTGGCGCGATGGTTAAGAACTGGCTTGGGACGCCAGAGGGCCCCAGTTCGGATCCCACATATGAGGGCCAGTGACACTGCCCTCCACAGCTAAGATGCTGAACAACAGCTCAACCTGGAGCTAGGCTGCCCGTGAGTCGCTGGCGACTGCATAGGCTGCAGCCCCTGTGGCAGTGGGTTGCCATGGGCTACTGTGTGTAGCCAGCAGCCAGCGTGAGCGTCCAGCAGCCGCAGTGAGCCGCCGTCCAGAAGCCGGCAACTGATCTGCCTCTCCCGGGAAGAGCACAATGATGGTGCCAACTTGGGCCAGTGGAGCAACGTCCTCCACAACTAGACTGAGGAACAAGACAACAGCAACTTGTCTGTTCCCCTTCCCCCAATTCCCCAGCACTGTTCCCATCCCCCCAATTCCCCAATAAAAAAATCTTTAAAAAAAAACCAAAAACACCCAGGTGGGCACATCTGATTGGCTAATGTTTATAGGAGCAAGGAAAATGAGACTGGTGTTTTCGGATTTCTTGGAATCTCACTAAGACTCATAGGGAGATGACTTTCCCAAACACAGTAGGGAAGTTCAGAAGGCGAGGGGGTGGGGGAAGAGGGGAAGGAAGGAGGGAAGGAGCGGAAGGAAGGAAGGGAAGAAGGAAGGAAGGGAGGAAGGGAGGGAGGAAGGGAGGAAGGGAGGAAGGGAGGGAGAGAAGGAAGGAGGGAAGAAGGGAGAGAAAGAAAGCCTGGGTATGTTTTTGTTAAAATGGCTCCTACAAAAAAGTGACACATGAGCTAAAGAAAGAAAAAGAGATAGCATTGTACTCCCGAAATTATAACCCAAGAAGATATCCCTCCCTCCAGCCTCCAGATACTTGGTGCAGTACTGGCAGGAAAGCAGGACGGCACAGTAGCTTGGCTGCCATATGTTCCCAAGTGACGAACTAGCTGTCTTTGGACTTCCGTTCTGTGTCAGTGAGGATTATGTTTGACTGCATAGATCAGGAAAGCCTAAATAACAGCAGTTTAACCCAGAGAGAAGTTTCTCTCCCATTTCAGTGGCAGTTTCACTAGTTCCAGCTCCTTCTTACTTGCTGCTCCACCATCCTTAGTACATCTAAGGTCCAGGAGCACCTCTCCTCGTGGCCCTCACTTTGCAATCTCTACACCCACATTTCAGGTTGCAGAAAGAAGGAGGTGGCCAAGAAATTCTCATGTTCTCCCTCTCCTTTCAAGGAGGCTTCCTGCAACCCCCACACAATACAAGCTGATATATCATATTGGTCAGACCTTAGTCATAGGCCCACAGCTCACTAAATGGGGAAGGGTGTTGGGGCATCTAGATTTTAGCTGGATAGAATATCAAAAAGAATGGTCAAACGGATGTTAAGAGTAGCACCTAGCAGTCCCAACCACAACTCATTTCTAATTTTTCAGTGCACTTTAATGAGCAAACGTATGTAAAATGCAGTAACACACCTACTGGAGAAAAACTCATTGCCTTCAGAAACATGTAACAAGTTGTCTCAGGCAGCTCCCTGGAATGGTGCATTCACTACTATCAGATTCACCAATCATCTATAAGCTGTATCTTTAAGACAACTGTTAAAGTTTTTCTTCTTTTTCTAGATTCTGTTTTCCCAGAACTGGAGGAGGTGACGATGTTGAAGCTGACTCTTTGCAACCCAATAGAGAAGGATAAAAAAGTTTGGTTTTGAAAAGAAGATAAAAGCTAAATTAACAAATATGAAACATGTTTATTTCATCACGTTCTCTGCCAGAACATACGTTTGCTGTACTATGGATAAATGGTTATCAAATTTTGATCTCAGGGCCATTGGTGGTCCCATATGTCTTAGGTGGTCCTGTGGCCAATTACAAATACATTCTAAAACTCAGCCTGTGTGTTTTAAATTTATTTTAGTTTACTTGTTTAATTTAAATCAAGATATAAGAATTAATACTTTTAAATTGTAACCTCAGCAAAGATTATTAATTTGAGAAAATATTTCTCAAGATGTGTGTGTGTGTGTGTGTGTGTGTGTGTGTGTTGGGGGGTGGTTGTGGTGGTGGTGGTAGGTGATCCAATGGGCCTTTGCCCAGGCTTCAGGTTCCACAGTTTGAAAAACTGAAAGCTAAGTCTATTCTCTTCAGGAGAGGGTGACCCATGGGGCTATAAGACTAAAAGCATCAGTTACTGAGTACACAACAGTAAGCTTTATGTCAAAATTTGGAGTCAGATACAAGAACCCATGTAAGGTGTATGAGATGAGCTTTCTGTAGGAAGAGACCTACAATAGCCCATCTTGTATTATGATTTGGAATCACCTTAGGATGACAGAGAGCCCAACAAAGACATCCTTAAAATGTGACCAGTTAAGGAAGGTCAATTTAAGCTTGAAAATCATATTACTACCATATTGTGGAGTAAAAGCATGTGATAAGTTGGTGGAGTTAAAAAAGAACATTTGAAAGTAAGAAAAATCTACTTTTATATAGTTTTATTCCAGAGAAGAGGGTGCCCTGAATGAGTCACACTCTTGTTAATGTTAGGGTGGTTGGTCTATCTATTAGTCAGTTTTTGCTTCATGACATTATTTCTTATATCACTCAACTCTATTCTAATTCTGTTTTCACCAAGTATTTTCTAATTTTAATTTGATTTCATAAGTGGATACCCATACCTTATTGAGATATGGATATTGGGGTAAACATAGCACATGGGCTTTAAAATTGGCTACTTTTAATTCATTCTTTTTATTCTTGGTGCTTTAGTGAGCATCTACTCTGTGCTAGGTGCCATGTTAGGTACTGGAAATCCACTGGTAGTCTCAAAGGGGATAAATTACCATGGATCAAATATATAGTACATGAATAAATAAAAATGTTTATGAACCATGAGTGACCAACCTAAGTAGTGTCATTCTGCAAAGCCCTTCTTGAAATAGCTTTCCTTAGACTGGTTTCCCTTAAAAGCAGAGCCTAAAACAAAGGCTTATGATCAGGTCCTAAGCATGGGATGCTGGAACTGTGTCCCTCCAGTTGAGCCCTCTCCTTTCATTGCTGCCACCCACCCACCTTTAGGACTAGTTGAACCTTAGCTTCTGTTTGTTTTGATGTAACCACAAGTTGCTGAAGATCCTAACTAAAAGACTCAATAAATCTGCAACATGTTCTTGAATTAATAACCTGTGACCTGCCACTCAACAATTTTAGGGAAGCTATACATAACATCTTAATGTAATGCCTTTGTTCTTCCTCATAACAGAAAAATAAAGAGGAAAAAGATCATGAGGCAATGATTTACAGGCTTGCCTTACAGAAAAGAATGAGAATTGAGACCACCTCCAGACCTATGTGATCACTTTATGGTGTCTTCATGCCTGCATGTTGAGATCTTACCAAGGAACTGGAAACATAAAAATTTTCCCATAACTCCACCTTCCTGTCCCCTTCTCAAACTTAAAAGCCCCTAACTGAGTCCAACAAGCAAGATGAATTTGAGGCATTTCTAAGTCTCCCATCTTCTCAGCTTAGTAACTTGTTGACCGATAAACTTGTCTTGGCTCCAAACCCTGACATTTTGGATTCTTGCTTTGTGAAGCATCTGGCATAGAAACCAGAGTTTAGTAACAATGTGATTCTACAAGTAGCAATAAAAAGCAGGAGTAAAGTAGGGCAGGGAAGTTGAAAAGGTCAATAAGATGATGCATTATTGAGTTGGCCACCAGTATGGGAAAATGGAGCTCTATTCTGTGGCATTCTCTGAAGGATCTTGATGACTTGTGCAGAGAACAAAAGTGGAAAGCGTTTATCCATCAGTTCACATCCTGCTATAGTCAATGATAGCTCCATGGATATTGACTCCCCTGCATTTTTGGAGTCTGCATGAACAAGTGCCAAGCCTAGGTCCAGGAGCATCCCATGCGGTAGCATCAGAGAAGCCCCAGGACAGAAGGAAGAAGTGTGCAGCAAGGATCCAGTACAAAGAACTCTCAAGTTACATCTGAGGAAGTGTTTAATTTAAACTTCCCTGATTGATAGTGAACTACGGAATCTATTTTCATTTGTTTGTTGGCTGTTTGAATATCTTCTTTGTGCATTATTTGTTTTACTTTAAAGTGCTTATTTTGACCTTACCTTTTCCCTTTCGGATTGTGTTTTTTGTTGATTTATAGAAGCTCTTAATATAGTCTGAGTATTGATCTTTACATTATGTGGTGCAGATATTTCCCCCACCTTAGTCTTGAATTTTTATCTGTTGAGTACAGAACTCTAAAAATATTATGTATTAAATGATCATTTTTATTATATAGCTTCTGGTGTTTAGGAGGAAAGCCTTTCCCCACATGATTTTAAAGACTCTCTTTCATTTTCTTTTAATACTTCTATGATTTTATTTTTGACATTTTGCACTTATAACCCATCTGGATGTTATAAATGAATGATGTGAGTTAGATAATGCATCTTAATGAAGTGCTTTCCAAAGAGACTACCAGTTTTTCCCAGAGCATTATTTCTTCCATTGATTCAAAATACCACCTTTGTCATAATTGAAATTAATATGTATAAAAAGATTAATTACTGAACCTTGTCCTCTTTTAATGATACCATATTCCTATACCAGTACCCCCATTTTAATTATGCAAGACCCCCATAATTGTTCTACTTTTAACCGTTTTTCTATGAGCTATTCTTGCAAGTATTCTTTTTCAGATAAATTTAAAAAACAATACAAGTTCCATAAAACATTGCATTAGAATTTTGAGATTATATACAATTTATAGATTACTCTGGAGTAATTTGACATCTTTGCAATATTTGTATCCAAGCACACGGCATGTTCCTCCACTTACTTGTCTTCTTTTATGTCCTTGGTAAAGATTCATAGTTTCCTTCATATTAGATCTTGTGCATTTCTTGCTCAGTTTTTCAATGGACTGCTTTTGACATCTTGTTTCCCCAGGTTGCAAGACTGAAATGAATTCATTAGACTGAAGCAATTACTTCAGTTCACACTTCGATTTCACTCTGGTGTTTAAGGTTTAGAAAATGTCTACTTATTCCTTCCTCTCTCTTCAAGCAAAGCATTATGTCTTACTTGTGACAGTTTGGAACAACCCATTGTATTTGACATGCACATTTCCTTTCATCTGATCTATATTTATGTCCTGCTGCACAAATTATGACAAGGTAGTTGATCCCAAATGGCTCAATTCTCATCAACCAAATGGTTCTTGCGTTCTTACGCTGTTTTAAATAATGGCTCCCTCTGAGTATGTTAGTTATTAAATCACAGTGAAATTCTTTGTGCACCACATGATGTTACATTTATATTAAACCCTTGAGGGCAACAATATAGTACTTATTGTACACATGGGCCTGTGGGCACAATTTAGGGCCTAATCATTTGGAGGAAATGGCCGACTAGACTCCTCTTAGAAGAAGAGGCATTGGCATATTTTGTTAACATCCAGCAGGTGAATTAGTCATGGTGAAACGGCCATTATGAAGCCCATTCACATTCATCACTGTGATATTTTAACTGCTAAGCTTTCACAGGAAACAAATTCTAAAATTTGCTTTGAACGTCATATTATGGCACAGTAGTCTTTTGAAATGTTTACAATGATTTTTATTGAGAATTTTTCCCCTCTTCCATACTTTGGATGGATATTTGTTTCTGTGCTTTTGAAGTTCTGTAAATGAAATAGAATATTAAGATGATTGAACTGATACAACATCTGTGATAACAAGGAAATGTTTTCTATAGTTTCCATCCATTTTCTTTTTCTTTTTTTCTCTATAATTATTTTTCTTTTTTCTTCTCATTCCTTTCATTTTTCAAATATAAATAGCAGGAGACATATTGATTCATCTGCAGTTCATTAGAGACTAGAATTGCTTCAGATTTAATTTAAGACTGCATAGGCAGAAGTGGGAGCTTTCTTAATTGTCAGCTATGACACAACTTCCCAGAGGTTCTTGTGTTCACCATTGACCTTGTATTAAGGGTTGAATTATACCCCTCTAAAAGATATATTGAAGTCCTAAACCCCACTACTTCAGAATGTGACCTTATTTTGATAGAGGGTCATTATAGATGTACTTAGTGAAAATAAGTTCATACTAGAGTAGGGTAGGCCCTAATCCTATATGACTGGTGCCCTGATTAGAAGTCCACCATATGAAGACACAGAGACACAAGGAGGATATCCTGTGAAGATGGGGGCAAAGGTTGGAGTGATGCATCTACAAGGCAAGGAAGGCCAAAATTTTCCAGCCATCACCAGAAACTAGACGAGAGACATGGAACAGAGTCTCCCTCAGTACCCTTAAAAGGAAATGACACTGCCAGCATGCTTTCAGACTTCCAGAGTCCAGAACAGTGAAAGAACAAACTTCTACTGTTTTAAGACACCCAGTTGGTATTTTGTTGCAGCACATTGGGGAACACATGCACCTTGCTTAAGAATGTAAAAATTGGTTCTTCTCTCTAGTGTGCAAATTTGGAGCCCAAGTTTAGTTCTTCCCTTCTCCTTTGCATCCTGCCTCCTCATAGATGCAAATCAGTATGTTCTAGGACCAGATATTCTGCATATATATTGTACTTTCTTACAGCGGGGAACATTTAGGGATAAAAATCTCAACTAACGGATGAGCTGCAAGTACTCATTTTACCGTTTCTCTAACTTGACACATAATATTAGCATTTAGAGTTGGGATCTCCTTTATCTCCCAAGCCAACGGCTACCTCCTGGAAAGAACTTAGTCCTTTAGATTTTGTCCAAGCCACATCTTCAGCTCCAGGCTGAACTGCCTGTCCATTTCTATGTGACCCACTAACTGAATTATCTATATTTACGCTTAGAATCCTGTGACAAGTCTCTGTCTCCTTAGATACTTTAGCATGGACAGAAATCCATTAGTCAGGGCTCATATCTTTAATCACTTCTTAGAAAACCTCACCTTTGCTGCACCCAGCCCTACTCACTGTCATCTTTCACACCTGCTGGTCTTCTAATTGCCTGCATTGCCTATATTTTTATGATCTCTCTTTTATATATAAATGTATGTGTGTGTATACATATATATACACACACATATTTGTATATAAACATACACATATATAAATATTATGTACATGTATATATGTACATATGTATGTGTATGTATGCATGTGTATATACATACACACACACACTTTTTTTTTAACTTATTTAAATTCAACCCTGCTCCACACACCACACATTCCCCCTTGGAGTCCTTTCCCTGGCCTCATAGTCCTGTGTGTATGTTCAAAAATTATAACTCTTCTGGCTCACTGTAAAATTGATGCCTTTAAATCCTTTACATTATTCAACATGCATAAGATTTCGCTGGAGGGGAAGGGGTGAGTGCTGTTGTTCCCTCTAGCACACATAGGATTGAAAAGGATCTTCATCACTGGAACATATAAATATTTTATGTGCAAGCTTCTCTGTGAAAAAAATTATTCTATGATTATATATATAAACCCATGGGACACTGATCTGAGACACAGACACAACATTTTTAGTGAAGCCAGTGGAAATCTACGTGGGTCTACATGGGAGGAATTAAATTCAGATAGGGTGAGATAATTTCACCAAATGCTGTGCATTTCCAAAGTAAAACTGAAAATTATAAAACAGGAAGATTAGCAGAAAGGACAAATATGTGCATTATCGGACATCCTTCACTAGGAGCCATTTAAAGATAAGCAACAGTCTTTCTTGTCAGTAGAATTTTTGACAGAACGGAGAGTTAGAGCATTTTGGAATAATTTAGAGGTTGTTTCATAGAAGTGTTTCCTATCTCTAAGAACTCAGACTACTGGCCTTTAAGTTTTCTTTATTTCAACTGCTGCAGAAAACTTCATGGACAAAGCAGGAAAATCACCAAAGAGAAACAACCACCCTGGGGTGGATTTTCAGAAATAATCCCCAGTAATAATGTAAGAAGTGCATTATTTTGTTCGAATAGGGTAACTGACACAAGTGGACTCCTAGGCCTGGGGTGCAGGGCCTGACTCATGAGGTAGCATGGGGGAGAGAAACCAGAGTCTGTACCTACTGCCTTAGACTTCCAAAATGAATGTAAAGCTGACCAAAGATTTCTGCAAGGCTGTGCATCTCAGTGACTATGCTCCCTTGACCTGCCGTATCTCCTCCAAACCTTCTGACTCCTGGGCCCTGAGTTGCTATGTGATTGACTCCACAGCTCAGCTGTGTGGAAGCGTTGCTTCCTGACAGATCCTCTCTGCTACATCCCCCTGAACTCCAACCTCACCTGGAAAGGTTGGTGGGGACACTGCTTTCAGTTTGATTGTTTTAAGCTTGTTGGGTGAAGTAGTCTGAAGAGATAGTGTGTCAATGTCAATGTGAGCTCCAGTTTCTTATTTTACCTAAACTAAATGTAAGAAGGGCTGGACTCTCAGCTTTTAGATAAAATGCAGCCAATTCAAAGCTACCTCAGATATGAAGGGGTTGTTGTTGGGATTAGGGGAGTATAAGTGCAATTTTACTTTATAAATACATAATAAAGTTATTATGTAAGTTTAAGTAAGCATTGCCCTCAGGAAGAGGTCCAAGCTCCTTAGCTAGGCCACTTGCTTTTCCAGCTCAGACCTGGCTCCTCTGGCCCCCCCCACACTACCCCCAAGCCAAACTAAGCCACTGGCAGGTGACCAAAAGCATAGCTTCAGCCTTTCCTTTTCCCTTAATGCCCATCTCAAGGCCCACCCCACCTCCTTCCTACCTAAGATAATTATTCTTCTTCGAAGATAAGAATTTCAACTTTATAGCATTCCATTCAAGAATGCCCCCCAAACTCTAAGGGCAGTTCAGTATCTATGTTAACTCTAAACCAAGCACTTACTACTTTGTAATTTTCTGTTAACTTGTCTGTTTCTCCCACTAATCTGAAATCTCTTTGAGGGCAGGGACTGGTTCCCAGCCACCATGGTATCACCTGCACCCTGCACAGTATCCAGTGACAGTAGTTTCAATGACTACATTTCAAATGGAGAACTCTTCTCCTCAGACCATCCCTGCAAACTACGGCATCAGGCAAGTGTTCTCAGTATATTATATCTTTCTTGTTGAAAAATGTTACAACTGGTAGGTGTCTGAGCCACCACGTTTCAACCAAAAGACTTAGATTGAAAGCAAAAGGGGTGAGGAGATTGACTAAAACAAAAAGCAGTACAAAGCTCTCAACTGTGATTTCATTGTCTGTTAAATGGAAATACTGTATATCGCAATATTTCTTTTCTTCAGAGTCATGGTTAGGTTAAAGGAGGTAACCCATAATAAGCCCTCTAGTGGAATACCTGGTACAAAGTAAACAATAAACATTAGTTTAAGGAATGATAGTATAATAGATTCTTAGTGGTCATTTAACACAGCCTCCTCCAGCCCAGTCCAGGAAGGGCCTTGGCTAAGGGTTGGGCACCCAACTTCTCAGATCATCCAGTGGGCTCAAGGCAGCCGATTCTGTGTGTGGACACTCTTTGGTGTAAGAAAACAATTCTTCCAACTGAGGTGAGTCTGCACATATCAATTTACTATTTTCTATGTGGAGAAGTCAGATTCATTTTCTTTTTTATTTTAAATGATTTTATCTGCACAAGTAACATACAAATTCATTCTCTTTCTTAAAAAAAAAAAGGAATTAAAACATGGCAGTTGAACTCTTTTCCCCACATCCCTTTTATCCCTAGAGTCCACTTCCTTAGTACACACCAACTTTCCCAAAGCTAGACCTTAGTTTCTCCCCCCTTTCACTGCCCCCTTCTTCCTGTCCTTAGTCTAAATCCCCATTTCCTTCTTCATGTTATAAGGCTTCTGTTATGATAGTCTCTACCATCCTAGTGACCTTCCTCTTATAATATTCAAATCTAAATCATCCATACTAGCTTTTTGTAATGTGTTCTTAGGGTTATAGATGAAAAAGATATTCTATGGAAAGTGACTCATGGATTGATCTGATTATAAATTCCTAACTGG
>NW_017731896.1:973695-975325 GCF_001890085.2 Hipposideros armiger
ATTTAATTGTATTTGAATAAAAAATGTCTAGACTGAGAAAGACAAATACATATGATCTCATATGTGGTCTCTAAAGAACAGACTAAATGAACAAACAAAACAAATAGACTCATGGATACAGAGAACAAACTGATGGTTGCTAGAAGGGAGAGAGGTTGAAGGAATGAGTGAGAAAGGTGATTAAGGATTAGGAAGTACAAGTTGGTAATTACAAAATAGTCAAGAGGATGTAAAATATAGAATGGAGAATATAGTCAATAATATTGTAAAAACTACGTAAAATGTCAGATGGGTACTAGAGTTATTGGGAGGATCACTTCATAAATTATATGTATAAATGCCTAACCACTGTACTGTATACCTGAAACTAATATAAAATAATACTAAATGTCAACAATAATAAAAAAATAGATAGGCACAGAATGTAAAGTACAGTATAGGGAATATAGTCAGTGGTATTGTAATAGCTATGTACAGAGTCAGATGGGTAGTTGGTTTGTTGGGGTGATCACTTTGTGAAGTGTATAAATGTCTAATCACTATGTTGTTTTGCACACCTGAAACTAATTTTTTTTAAATGTCTAGGAAACTACAGAAAAATGTTTAAGAGTTGTATTTGGGGAGAGAGGTTGAGGTAGAAGGGGTAAGAGATGAAATTTTCTTTTTCATTTAATACCTTTTTAGAGTGTTTGAAATTATTTTTGCCATAATCAAGTATTAATTTTATAATTTAAATTTATTTAACTAAAAAAATAATTCTTTCTTACTATTGAAGTATAAAAATCAACAGGTAAGAGATTTGAGCAAATAGTGCGTGTTCCATAATGCTCATAAAATCTGATTAAACAAATTAACATTTCTAAAAAATTATCTGCCATTTAGAAAGTGGGGGAGAAAGGTCAAACAAAGAAGTTCCAGAAAAAGTATCAATGAGACAATTGACTGCAGTGAAGTTCCAGGAACAGTCAAAAGAAAACGCAGCTTAGAGAGTGACTTTAAATATCCCATGCTATTAGCAAAGTCATCATCATCATCATCATGGTGATGGTAATTCGTGCCATGGCTGGTAGATTTCAAGTATTTGGTTCCATTAGCAAGACCTTCTCAAGTCTGAGGTAATTGCATTAGATTATTTTTGGCCGATACCATAAAACTCCATGATTATGGAACTACAATAACCAAGAGTGGAAGGCAAACGTATTAAGAAGTAAAATACTTATGTTCACTTTGGATTTGGATGAGTGGAGAATTGAAATATGAAACGTTCTGAATGATGGCTGTTGGAGCTGTCATATTCCATTTGTTTCGAATTAACATTAGTTTCATCTCTCTAGCCATATTGTATGCTCCATAAAAGAAGAAAGAGGTTACATGTGTTGAGTGTCTGCTGATAATTTACACAACTCCTACATAATCCTTGCATTGAATATCTCCTAGTCATAGAGTTCCAGGGCTATTTTCTGTCATGGTCGTGAAGGGTCTGACATTTTATTCTACTGGCAAGCTAACAAATTAGCTCTTTACTGTTTCATGGATGCTGGCATAAGACATGAAGTCATGGATCAGAGAAAAAGGATTTTGTATTCACTGTACAGCAAGCAGCATAGGTTTGTGTTGATTTGCACTGATT
>NW_017731896.1:977039-1023164 GCF_001890085.2 Hipposideros armiger
AGCCCTACAATAACAGACCAGTGTGGGCTGATTAAAAAAAAAAAGAAAAGAAAAAAGTATTTGCAAGGAAACTAATTCATTCCCAGAGTTTCCAAGGGCTTAATATAAAAAGAAGTGACTACATGTATTTTTAAAACAAGAAAAAATTGCCAGTGTTTATAACTGTTTTCAAAAGGAAATTGCATGGCCTAATTTACTGCACCTTGGATTTGGAGTCAGGAACTTCCATTTCTGCTCTTTCTCAAATACTGTCTGGCTGTGTGGCCTTGGGTAAATTACTTACCCTCTCTGAGTTTTTTCATTTTTAAAAAAATGGGGATTATACTGACTGACTGCACAAAAGAGATATTGTATTTAGTGGTGAATTAGTGTTTAGGATGAATTGTTCAAATATGAACAAACAAGTGCTATGTCTAACCTGAAACACACATTTTAAAGTAATTGGGAACTGTCCCCTCATTAGGTAAATAAAGCAGTTTGACTAGTCAATTTTTGAATTAAATTTCAATTTTAAAAATTCAATTAGTCTAAAAGCCATATTTCTAAAAGCAATCTCCCAAAATTTGTAATTTATACTTTCGATATTGAAACTGTCTCCCCTTCTTCAGTTTTCAAATGAGAATCACCTATTTTTTTAAATATGTTTTCATGAAACAGGATGAGAAACAGAGAAATTACTTCAGCATCTGTGTCCTCATCTACTCTTCGCAAATCTTATTAACCTTTGGAATTCTGACTCTGATTTATTAATGATCCATAGTAAATAGTCAAATACGAGAGAGCCTAAGAAATCTTTCATCATACCCCATGAAAGCCCAACTAGGATAAGCCCATGGTGTTTTGTACGTAATTTCTGATATTATCTGCTTAGATGTCTGTTGCTCCATTAGATTATAAAATGATCCAGGGTGGAAATTCTGCCTCATCCATCTTTGCACACACAACATCTAGCATAAGGCTTGCCACATGGTTGCTCTCAAATAAATATCTGTGGAGCAAACCTGAAATTGGAGCAGTTAAGTTGGTTTCTTCAGGAGGATTGGATGAGAAATCAATTTCTCAAATTGACAATTTTCTCACTAACAGAACCAAGAAATTACAGAAAACAGCTTCAGAAGCTTCTTCTATCAAATTGCTGGATAAGAGAGTATAATGAGACCTAAGTAATTTAATAATTTCGGTAACCTCTAATAACTTTCCAGTATGCATGGATTGTCTAAACTTAGCATGACATATGAGGCCCAGGAGGTTCTCTCACCATCCTTTTTGAATAAAAAATTCTTTCCATCTTCACCTCAACAATGGCAGCTCTGCCCAAGGTACCCTTCCCTCAGGCCATATTAAACTCTTTGCTAATTTGCAAACATATCAGGCTTTTGTACACCCTACCAATTTTCATAAAGATCTTCAAAGGGAAGTGCCTTTATTTGTACTAGTCCTTGAAACTAATATTTTCTCCCTTTTCATCCCATATGAACTCCTACCCATCTTTAAGACTATCCTCTGTGAAGTTCTACCCAAATTCTCTCACCCCACTTCTTTAGATATGTACCTCTACAATAACACATATTTTTATTATTTCTTTATATAATTTGTCAGAGGCAGACACTGTGTCTTATTCTTTTTTATAATCCTAATGCTAGCATGATTCTTTTTATTGTGTGGTCAATATATTTTTGTACAATGAATCAATCTTTTGGGGTCCAATTATTCAAATTAATGTTCTCTCCCCAAACATCATTTTCTGAAATCAGTAAACATTTTTGCTTTGGAGGCTAATGAGTTAATATATTATGGTGAGAAGAAAGTACCATAGGAACTTGGAGGACTAACAGGACTCCTGTTAGAGAAACCGTCTCACAGAGACAATCATGCTGACATGTAAAATAATTAAGACTGGCACCCCAAAAGCTATCAGGACATCAGAGGCTATGTTTTCAAGGGTAAGGAGGCTAATCGTACATGTTGACATGTGACACAACTGTGTCACAAAACAGAATGAGTTTATATCCCTGGTTGTTTGAAACAAGTGACTTCTCTGCAAAATGAGATTTTGGAGTATAGGGATTAGTGTTTCTGGGATGAAATTCCTTTCCAGCCTTTCTCGGGAAATTTACGTTTTTCCAAATCCCAATCCTCTGCAAAATTAGTTAGAAATTGAGAAAACGCAGAAAAGTGTCCTATTTCTATTGTGAGAATTAAAGTAACATAGAAATGATACTTGTTTGAAGAAATCCACTAATGTCAAGTGAAATACAGAAGGGCTGTGACTTGGAGTAGAAGGTTAAGGTCAGCATTTCTCTAGAAACTGGAACAGCGGTATATAAGAGGAAGGGAAGCTAGGTTGGGCTTGAAAGTAACTCTTTTGTAATTAAAGTGTGCTGTCACTTGAGTTAGAAGATACCCTGCTTAGTATGGTGATGGTAGGTTGTGCTCCAAAACCTCAATAGTTACCCTTGAAGGTCCTTGATAATGAGTTTTCTTGATTACGGCTATACAGAAAAAAAAAAAGAAAGAAAGAAAGAAAGAAAAAGGAAAAAAACATAACAATGAGACACAAAGTCACCAAAGAGAATGAGAAAAGCTCAGGTCTTTGAGGAGAAACCACTTGCATTTTCCGCCCCACAGTAGTTTCAGCGAAGGGAAGTTATGAATGGCTGCAAAATAACGTTACTGAAAAAAACAAACAACCAGTCTGCTTCATATCAATATAGCATATTTCCTACAACTATTGTTTCCCACCATTCTAGCGCTCACCTGTTTCCTTAGTCCCTCTACTGATGATCATGCTAATTCACCAGGCTAGTGGTTTTTCAAGCTTTTAGTGTTACTTATTTCTTAATGGACTTGTGCTATAACAAGGACTGCTTTTATGCAGATGAACTTAACTGGGCTTTAGAATCTCATTAATCATAGGTACTAGTCTGCATTCATTGAACACTTACTGTATGCCAGACACTGGGTTTAGTGCTGTACGTGAAGTATCTTGTTTAAGGTTTGCAATAATTCTATGAGGTACAAACTGTTAAAAGACAAACTGAGGCATTATAAACATTTTTAAAGTTTGAGCAAAAATTGATTCAAATCAGGCGGTGCCAAACCAGAAGTGGTTAGAAGGACTCTGCCCACAGGAGCTAGGAGCAAGACTTTTACAGAGAGTGAGGCAAAGCAAGTCAATTATCTGACTGGCTATATCTTAAGTAGTTGCCTTATTGGAGCCACTTGTGACTAGGTGTCATAGGTTTTGATTTCTTAACCTTGAGGCATTTCAGGCTTAAGTTTCAGTTTGCTTATATAGGCTGCTGAAGCATTAGAGCCACCTAGTTTAATTAATTAAACTACCTCCTTGTTTAATGAGTTTAACAATACTCTAATTATCTTCATTTTGCCAGATAGGGACACTGAGCCCCAAGGTCTCGAAGCTAGTAAGCCTCAGAGCCAAGATTCAAAGATTTTTCTGATATCACAACAGTCTCTTATCTACCACACCATATTGCTTCTGGCCATCTCTGCTCATTGTTGGTGATCTTGTCTTTCTGCAGTAGAATCCGAAATCTCTTATGTGATGTTACTGAAAAATTTGAGAAGCCAGATGCAGCAACATCTCTGTCAAGTCCAATTTTGATATACACCAGAGTCATGCCAACAAATCCACATTGGAAATTTTTCTATTCCCATCTGCTTCAAATCTATGGACCAAAGCTGTCAGTAATAAAACAGAACTTAGATACCATCCAATTTGGCACTTCTCAAATTTTAGCTGCATTAGAATTACCTCAAGGGCTTGTTCAAAACAGAACATGGAGCCCATGTTCTTGATGGGCCGCAGTTCCAGAGTTTCTGATTCAGTAGCGCTGGGGTGGGGCCCTAAAATTTGCATGTCTATCAGGTTCCCGATGATGCTGTTGACCTAGGGAAACACACTTTGAGGACAGGGATCTAAGCCCGTCTCCCTTAACTTTCAGGTGAGGAAAATGAGACCTGGGCAGAGGAAGGAGCACTTTCAAAGGCACTTGCTGGTCAAGAAGCGAAAGCAAGATAGAATCTAGATTCTTCCCTCTCATTATACAGCCTATAAAAATAACTGACAATAAAAATAGCATTGCCTGGAAAGAGGAAGCTCCTATCCTGCCAGTGGATGTATAAACTGGCGCAAGGCTTATTGAAAGTGATTAGGCACAATGATTAGGCACTTTTAACGTTCACAACATTTGACTCCATCATTCCAATTTAAGCCAGTTAGCCTTGGAAATAATTAGAAATGTGTAAAGACATATACACATACACGTATCAGGGGTGCCAAAAAAGTGTATATGCATTTTGAGAAAGGAAAACTGTATTAAAATTGTAATACTCAATATATACTGATAACAAAAGATGAATACAAGTCACGTTTGACTTCTGCAATTACAAGAGGTGCTCAAAGTGGTTACCATCAGTGTAATTTTAATACAGTTTTTTCCTTTCTTAAAATGTGTATACATTTTTTGACACCCTCTGTGTGTGTGTGTATCTTTACATACATAAACATATGTGTGCGTGTGTATATATATATATATATATATATCTTTACCCATTTCTAATATACATTTATACATACATGTATATGTATACATATACATGAGCATATATGTATATTTGTGAAAAATATATAAAATCAAGATAAACAATATGTTTGTTGAGGAGGGTGAGGAGAATTGATGCTAAGATTTAGTCTTCTCCCCTTCAGAGGCTCACAGTAATAAATATAATATTTATAACTGAGACAGTATGTGTCACCACTCTCCTGGCTCTGTCTACACTTACTTTGTTCAGGGCCAAGCGTCCCCCTTCATGTTACCACCCTCCTGCTGAGTGTTCAAGCAACTCTCTCTCTTCCAGGAGCCTACAACTGTCTTGTGGCCATTGAGCAAGAAGGTAAGAAGGATAAATAGGCACTAATTAAGCCTCCAATGGCCCTGGCAATAGGGCACGCGTTTCAGTGTTTCACCTCATTTTCATGTACAAATGCCCCTGCCCCTTATTTTCTTCATTGGCGCCTAGGTATTTTTTAACATGCTTTCTAGAGATTTAAAACTAATAAACAAAAATAACTTGTTCTGCAGATCTGACTCTGAGTTACACTTAGAATTGTGTCTATTGACATTAATAAAAGAGCATTTGCAGGCTTTGTTTTCTGTTTCCCAAGTGGGTGAATGTAAGTCTAGTTTGAGATGGTGGATGGGGGATTTCAGGGAAGGTGGCTGCGGAAGGGCAAGTAGGGGAAAGTGATGGACCCTGGGGTATAATGAAGAAATACGATGAGCACAGAAAGGGGGAAAGCCTTGTAACAGCTACTTCAAAATAAATTACACGGCCAAACAAGTATATATACACATGTTCAAAAGTTTAAACAGTGTTAACGAGTCATATTGAAGGACAAAGTGTCTCACAACTCCCTTTCCGCAAATCTTTCCCCAGAGGTGAATTGTTCAACCCCTTCAGTCTTTTCGGTTTTTCACTGCCAGGGCCAGATTTGGGGTTTGTGGAGCCTGAAAGGTATTTACTCAGGGGACCCTTTTAAAGAAAAATAATTCATCTGACAGTCTGTATACATTTCCAGGCCTTGGAAGAGGCCTGGCTAAGTAAGGAGCCCTGAAGCTTAAGTTTTATTAGTTTCATGCTTAGTCTCCCCTAGGCAATCTCTATAGTTCCAAATAACTTCTACCACTTGGAAAGGCCCAGGCTGAGCTCGCCCAGGATAACCTCCACCTCCCTTTCTCCTCTCTGTCTACTGAGATTTGCTAGTTATATTTTTAGTCCTTTGGGGATCTTTTTTTCTTTAGGTATAATATTGAAGGCACTATTGCTACTTTTTCAAGAAAGCTAGATATAATATTAAAAACTGAATGTGCCTACACTTCTCTACCCCTCTCTTTCTCTATGTTCCACCTCTGCTATCTCCAAATTTCTGTCAGCTGGACCAATACTCTTATCAACCTTGACAAAACACACATTTTGATCAGTATCAATAGTTAAGCCCTTAGTGCTCTGGCAATGAAATGATTTTAAAGGCTGAATGCCAATAAATAGCATTGATAATATTAATATCATGCAAGTATGAATGACTGCAGAAATACATAGCATGATTGGAACTTGGAGGAGAAAATGTAATCTTATGACTCAAAATCTGGGCTTTCAAAGAAACCTATCTCAAATATTAACTGCAAATAAATCCTCTTTCATTGCATTCCATTCTTTGCTCAAGATTTTGTCATTTTGATTTTGATTTATGTTTACATCATGACTTTCTTGTACAGACCTTTTCTTAGTGTTTCCAATTATCTTTTTTTCTTTCTTTTTTACAGTTCTCAAGACAATGTTTCCAATGACCACTAAGCACACTAGCTTTTCCAACATGGTGTCTATCTATTACAGTAAATAAAATAAAATACAGAAAAAAAATTACAGAAAAAAATTCTATTTCTAAGAATTCTTTGTATAATATTTCTGTTAGAGCAACTGGATCCTGACACTCATGCCTTTCTTTTTCTTGGATCTCTTTTTGGTTTTCCAGTAGTACATCCTCAAGGAACATCTTACAGAAAAGAGGAAGCAACATTTTCTTAGACCTTACATGTTTAAATATATCATTACGTTGTCTTCAAATTTGATTGATAATTTAACTGAGTATAAAATTCTAAGTTTAACATAAATTTTCTCTCAGAACCTTGACAGTATTGCATCACTAGTTCTACCATCCAGCATTTCTGGAAAAAATAAATAAATAAAAAAGGTTTGATGCAAATCAGATTCATATTCCTTTCCATATCGCCTGCTTCATTTCCCCCCACTCTGTAGATTTTTTTAGTAACTCTTTGATCATTCGTGTTTAAAAGACTTTAGTAGTCTATGTACAAATATTTTTTTTCTTTCATTTCTTTGGTATACTATGCTACCTTTCAATAAAAAGTTTCATGTCTTTCTCCAGCTAAGGAGACTTTCCTTTAAAATTAAAAAAATATATATTTCCTCCCCTCTATTTACTATGTTCTTTGATTCTAGAATTTCTCTTAGTTATTTAATCTTCTGAATTAATCTTCTATGTCTTTGAATGTTTACATTACATTTTCTTCTCTTGTCTTTTTGCTCTGAATTCTGGATGATTTCCATGAGTTTCCTTCCAGGTTTTTATTAAAAAACTTGGCAATTACAGTTTTAAATTCAAATAAATCTTTCTTGTCCTCGGATTTTCCAATTTATTAAAAGCTTCTCTTCAGTGTCCTGAATTATCTAGATTTTTTTTCAGGGTTAATTGTTGTGTATGTTTCTTCTCAGTCCTTCTCTGACTGCTGTTGGCTTTCCTCAACTGTCTTAGTTGCCAGTTCATATTTGGAATAAAGGGATCAGATTGAATATTAGTAGCTTGTGCAGATTTCCTCTGCCGAGATGTAGTTTATTTTCTCGACAGACCTCTCTACTGAGTGGAAGGGTTGTTCTTGAGCTGTGTGCACAGGTCAGAGTAAGTTTCCTGTCACTAGGAGGAAACTGGTAGAGCAGCCATCATTTTCCAAGGTGAAGAAAGATTTGCCTTGGAACACGTACATGTCACACCCAAAGGCTGCTGATTTCCAAACATTCTGTTTAACTTCTTCAGAGAATTTCTTTGGCTGTGACCTGTGGATAAGTGCCACTGTCCATTGCTCTGTACATGCAGAGGCAGAGGAAGACAATGGAGGATGACTAGGCAGGTGGATCAGGTGTTCCCTAGCAGACCTGCAATTAATACCCAGAAGAATGCCCCACTTGATACTCCTTCCTTTATTACTCTCTAATACCAAGCTTAGAATTTATTTGGGCTTCAACTAGGGAACTGGACTTCACCTTCACCAATTTCCTCCTCTGTGTTCTGGCTGAGCTTCCCCATAATCCACCTGCTTTCTGTATTCCAGAAATTCACCAACATGACAAAGTCCTGTCTGCAGATGATTTTTATCTGTTCCCTCCCAAATCGTTATAGGCTTACCATATTTTGTGTTTCTTTAATGTCATTTTGTATTATTTTGCACTTTTTAAGTGTCATTTCAATGATGTTTATAAAAATCATGAAGTAAAACCTACCTTCAAAGGCCCATTTTTTTCTATTAAAACTTTAACTTTAAGAAACAGAATTTCCTCTGAAAGGATTCAGGTCTGTGTGTACATACACACCCTGTGCACATATAAAAGACTGGAATAAAATAATTCTGTGAGGTAGAAGAAAGGGGGAAATTGGTAGATGCTCAGAAAAAATACTTGGCTGATTGATTTAAATATCTTGTCCAATAAATACTTTTGTAATATTATAAGAAAAGAGCAATGTGGAAGGTTGTAACACTATTGAACACTAATTATCCAACGCGTCTGAGGAAAACTCTGGGTAATGCTTTTCCTCAAGTAAAACTTATTAATGTTTTCAAAGGTAGTAGACTGTTGCAGTTGATGAGTTAGAACACAGCAATATGCTCCTGATATTTAAAACGGAACAGCTATAATCACTTTCTCAGTTTCACCTATACACATGGTCATGAAATATTTTGCAAGGTTTATTGCAAATATATCTTGTAAGTGAAGTTACATGAGCAATAAAATGTAGTAGTCCTCACTTTACTAGGCCACTCTAGACTTTACCAACACCCTCTTTTTCTTATACAGCAGCCATTAAGTGGGGAGCCATAACTTTGTGTAATGCAATTAAAAGGTAATGGACTTTTAACAATTTTTATGGGCTTATGAAATATTATTCCCCTGGATCTTTGAAATCTGAAAACAGCAGCACGTCGGCAACTTACAATATTGAAGATTTTTCTAATTAAGCACATGACTGAATGGAGAAACGCTTTAAGGAAAATTTTAAAGAACCAAAAATGTTTGTATTGTTTTATTAAGTACTGTAAGCATTGGTTAGTTTAGACAAGTCGTGGTAAAGGAGGTTGGGAAATTTCACTTCTGTGACCAATTGTGACTCTTCCAAGGTCTGGGTTTAGGTTCCTTATCTTTGCCTATTGTGTAATCCTAAAATGTAATAGTTGGAAAGCTCATCTATTCCTGCAATTTCCCCCATTCCTTTCTCTCTTCCTTTTCTTTTCTTTTTGAAATTTAAAAAATATGGAAAAGCACAAATAATTAAATGGCAGACATTATAACTCTCACCATTGACAATTAAACATTATTAACATTTTGCTTTATTTGCTCTCCGTTTTTTATCCTATGAATACATGTTAAAAGAAAATATACAACTACATGACTATATTGTCTCCTTAAAAGAAAAAAAGAACATAAAAACAGATGAAAATAGAAATCCTGTTTAACTTGTATCCCCTTTTCAAAATATTCCCTATTTCTAAGAGGGAAATTTCCTTTTTAATGTAATTTCATTTTAAGTGGGTTATTATCAATACATAGAGCTATTTTTTTCAGTATAAAAGTTTTCTCTCTTTAAAATGACAAATTTACCCCATTTGCACTTATTTGGATTCATAATAAATGTTAAGTTCTTTCTTCCACTTTCTTTCTTTTTCTTTCTTTCTTTCTTTCTCATGCTTTCTTTTTGTTTCTTCTACTTTTAATTTTTTTTCTTTTCTTCTCTTCCAATGGAATTATCATGTTTTCCTGTATCCATTTTTCCATTTGCTGGTTTTGAGCTTGTAATTCTACTTTCCATTGTTTAGTGATGCCTCAAATATTTAACATGTATTGTAGCTTGTGTTTTCTTAGCATAGTCTCATATTTATTACTATTGCTATCTTCTACTTATATAAGATCTGATTTTACTACCTTCCACATACCCTTTCTCCCTCTGCTTTGTTGGGTTTTTTTTGGAAATGTTAGTTTATCTTTGCTATCAAAAACATATAAAAGAAATATTGGGATTGTCACTGTCATTATTTTTCATGGTCAGTATTTATTTCTGCCTGCCTCTTTATGTCCTGGGCTAATGAGCAGCTCGTGTTTTCTCACTGTGTGTTTCTTGGTGGGATGAAGGCATCACCACCTTCTGTTGGCCCAGCCAGTGACCCAGTTTACCTACTAAAACTGTCTTGTAGAGCCAGGTATATCCATTTCAGAGGGTTGGAATAGGAGGACACATTTGGCCTCACACTTAAGCTCTATTCTATGGTCTATATTTCACCAGTGAATTATGGGTTGGAGATTATGCTGTGCTGACCTGGATTCACAAAATTTGTATTTGTTTAACTGATGATGGATAAATGAGGGGGCTCCATCAAAAATATGATTATAAAAAGAACTACATGATAATTAAAAAGAAATCAGTAGACAATCACAGGAACTGGAGTGATAGGAATTTCTTTTATCGGAGAGGACACGGTTGGCTTCTCAATGAGATATACATTGGTTTGGTCCTTGAGGTATGATGGAACATGACCCAGGGTGGGCATTGTAGGCAGAGGGAATGCCAAGTGCAAGGTCATGGAAATATGAAAGAGCAAGGCCAATTCATAAAGTGGCACAAAGCTCCACGAAGGGACTAGAGAGAAGGACATGAGGAGATGAGGAGAAGGAAAAAGATGGGAGAAATGAGAAAATGGACTGAAGTCAGGCACTGACCGTCCTGGCATGCTGTGTAAAAAGGCTGGATGTTTCATTTAACTGTGCCTGGTGACCACTAGCATATAGGCTCACCTCCCCTTTCTCATCCCTTGCAACACTGAATTAGTCAACCCAGTTTTTCCCTCTGAGGTTAGGCATGGCCTTCGAAACATTTTCACAAGACACTCTCACGCAATGGTTTCCCTTTGAAAAGAGTTGGCAGCTCTGTTTGTCATGTCTGATGTTAACAATGGGGAGCCTCTGAAATAATTGATTCATACTTTAGAAAAATAGCTTTGGTGAAGGGTTAGATGCAAAAGTGGAACAGAAAGCAGTTG
The DNA here is from genome assembly GCF_001890085.2 of Hipposideros armiger. NCBI lineage: Eukaryota > Metazoa > Chordata > Mammalia > Chiroptera > Hipposideridae > Hipposideros > Hipposideros armiger. The sequence goes on from NW_017731896.1 coordinate 987,947, forward strand.
GGGACCAGAGATGATGAAGGTTTGTAATCATATATAGTGACTGATATACGTAGAGTGAAAGAAATAAATCTGAGCACAAATTTAGTCGGTGGCTCAATCCAGATATGGCAACTAGGAGGAAGAAGAAAGAAGAGGGTAGAACTCCAGGGAAATTATGAAGACAGCTCAAGGCTTTATGACTTGGACAACTGAGTGGGTGAGTGGCACTTGGTTCCACATCCCCCAGGTCCATCTGTGATTTCGGCTGCAGCTGTGGTGAACAATTTCTATGCAAGCTGTCAGCATCCTGCTTTAAGTACCTGCTAGTGCCTCTGCTTTTCTGCCTCATGGCTTTGAAAATTCTTATCTCAGAAATAGTGCAGAAATGTGGGAGAATTTATGACCTTGGAGGGTGGGAATAACCTCAACCAGGAAGGAATATGAGTTGGTGCAGGGATATCCCAGCCTCTTATCATTTGGAGGAACAAATCTGAGACACATACTATATGGTTCCTGAAGGTCCCCAATGGGACAGGACTTCAGCTGCCAATGGTCCTAATCAGACTAATAGCATACCCTTCACTGGCCTCACCTCCTTTCCTGTCTTTTCTCTACTCCACACTCCTAATTCTGTGACAACCCCTCAAACAAGCCACCTACACCCAAGTCCTCGTTTCACACTATGCTTTGGGGTCATTCAAATAAAGATTGTGATGAAAATGTCTTTATTTAAAAGGAATGGGAACTTGGAGCTGAGAATAGAGATCTCAGAGGGGAAAATAAATCAGGTGGTTTGAGGAATGTTAAATGTGATGTTCCTGTGGTGATTGCAAGCACTAAAGAATAGAGAATGGCACATAGCAGGCTCTCAGGAATTATATGACGAACAGATAGCATTTGAAGTCTGGGAGTGGATGAAATCTTTTGTCAAAAGCTAATTCATCCTGAAAAGAGACCAAAGGCATGAACTAATGCTCCAAGAGAGGTTTATGGAGCGTGGTGCTCTATTCACTCTTTGTACACTATTGGCAAATTTATAGGATTGCCAAGATGGCAAGTCTATAAATAGAAAAAATCATATCTTACTAGTAAATGTCATCTGTGTTGTATCTGAGTTGCTTTTTTTTTCTTTGAAGAAAGTTAAGCTTAAGAAGAAAAGTTTAAAATACAGGAAATAATTTGCAAATTGATGGCATTTGTGGAAACTTTGAAAGACCTAGAGAGGAGGTGGGATCTGCCCCCGTTTTTCCCATTTAATGACTGTCATTGGCTGACTAGGGAGAATAGTTGCTGTGTTTTGTTGAGCTAATGTGAGGTGTAGCTTATGAGTAAGCTCTTTTTAAAAAATCTGTGCTGTAAAATACATTAGCTACCAGCCGCATGTGGCTATTGAGGACTTGAAATGTACCTAGGGCAACTGAGAAAACTTTTATTTTATTTTAATTAATTTAAATAGTGAAGTAATGTAAAATATTTTTTTCATAAAACCCAACTTTGTTTTGGTAGGGCTATGTTACACTTTGCCAAAAATTCAGCACCTGAATGGATATTTCTAAGGCTTTGTATGATAATAAAAGAATGTAAAATGTCTCAATAATTTTTAACAGCTTTGTTGAGGTATAATTGATATACAAAAGACTGCATATATTTAATGTATGCAATTTGATGAGTTTGGACATACATGTACACCCAGGAAAACATTACCACAATCAGAGTAATAGACATATGCATCACCTCTGAAGGTTTTCTTGTGTCCCCACTTTTGGTGCGTGGTAAGAACACTTAACATGAGATCTACCCTCTTAACAAAGTGTTAAGTGCACAATACAGCATTGTTTGCTAGAGGCCCTATGCTATTACGTAGATTTCTAGAACTAATTCATCTCACTAATTTTTATGTAGTATATTGCAATAAGAATGCTTTGGATACATGGGATTAAGTAAAATATATTGTTTAAGGTCATTTCATTTTTTGTTACTTTTTAAATATAAAAAGTAGAATAATATTAAAAAATAAAATTATGCAGAGGGTGCCAAAAACATGTATACACATTTTAAGAAAGGAAAAAAACTGTATTAAAATTATGCTGATGGTAAGCACTTTGAGCACCTCTTGTAATTGCAGAAGTCAAATGTGACTTGTATTCATCTTTTGTTATTGATATATATTGAGTATTACAATTTAATACAGTTTTTTCTTTTCTTAAAATGTGTATACATTTTTTGGCACCCTCTGTATGTGTGGCTAACATTATATTTCTACTGACAATGTTGGTATAAAGTGTATTGAAAGCATAAGGCACAAGGTATGCAGTTAATGAAGACCTCTCTGGGTGTAAGGATTATGGTGGGGGCACCCCTCAGCAGGCTGTCTTTGGCCTTATCCATCTCATGTATCTACTACTATTGTTATCCCTTAACATTTGGGGGACTGAGAAAAAAAAAAGCAAAAAAAAAAAAAAGCACAAGTCCTATAACAAAAGAAAAGTTTTCTAGGGTTTAGTTTTGTAATGTTTTGATTTTTGACCCAGACTTTGACTCTTTAATATATTTGTCAGTTTGTTTGTTTTATTGAGGCCTAGAGCACTGGATTTTCTTTCAAAATGGCAGGAAGAGAGTGAGGGTGGGACCTGAAAAGGAAACAAAACAAAACAAAACAAAAACCCTTGGCCCTGCTGAGAAATGAACCAGGGTGTGGCTGGAACTGAACTGGCACCTTCTCCTGGAGCCCCGAGACAAGGGATCAGGTGGAGGACAGCCCGGGGTGGAGGCCTAGATAATCGGTGAGGGGAAAATGCTAAGCCAGAAGAGCAAATGTTGTTCTCAAGACAGGGTCCAAGAGAGAGGATGAGGCCAAAAGCAGCTGGTGCCAGGGAATCACAATAGAAGCAGGGACCTATCATAAGGTGAAAGCCTCGTAAATGAGCTGCTAGAGAAAACACAAGGTTGACAGGCACGCCAGATGAAGGGCAGGGAAGGAAGACATGGGCAAGGATACAGACAGAGGTGTCCTCCTACAGTCCACATCGTTCTGGCCAGTGGGGAGATGGCTGCATTGCACATCCCTCGTCTGGGACACTCCAGCGTCCCGGCTGCTGACAAATGTTTTTACTTCGCTGGCCCTAATATTCAAAGCAAGATCAGCTGGACTGTCTTCAAACTGATCACTATTATTGAATTTTTTTTGGCACCTCTCATATATATCACACAAAAATCTAACTTATTTTTTTTGTTCTCTGCTCTCCTACCCTGGAATCACCTTACTTCTCTCTCGATTGCCAGGGCCAGTACAGTGACAAGCTACAAACAAGTAGCAGAAGGGGTGAGCCGTGGAGATAGCATTAAATTAGAAAACATTGTCACTCCAGGATATGTAAATCCCAGTACTTTTTTAAAAAGTTCCTGCAAATTCCTTTCCAAACACCACACATATTTCAACATGCATAGGCATACATGTATTAAAACCCAGCATGTCAAACGATGCCTTTATTTTGATGCTAGTTCAGGTGAGGGGCCCCCAGTGTTAGGATGGGTTGGGAAGGCTGTTTTTAAGAGCTGCTTTTTGCAGCTGGATTGTTCACGAACTTGATGGAGCAAAAACTCTCCCAAAGAAGTGAAGTGTCCTCACGGAAATAGCTGAAAGAAACACACCAAGTTTCTTGGCCTGATGCAGCAAGGCGGGCTGCAATAGATTAGCTCTGCCCTTAACAACAAGTTTCACTGGGCCGATGAGAGATGTTATGGAAACATATCAAGGGAAAGAGGACTCCAGCCTCAGCTGGCCAGCAGACCATAGGGTAATCACGGCAATGAAAATACTGAACCAGCACCAAGACTCACAGAGCAGCTTATTACAAGAATTTAATATACAATATTATGGAGAATCTGAATAGCTCTTGTAATGGGATACAGAGCCTTGGTCTTCTTAGTCCCTGTTTCGAATTTGGAGTAAGTCCATTTCAACTAAAATTAATTGCCATTTCAGACAATTTGAAGGCCTTGGCAAAACACGTTGGTCATCTCATCTCAGCTACCAGGAGACCTGACCTCACACACAGGGGCTGCTCTTCAAAAGTCAAAAATCCCAGTCGATGTGTGTTGTTGTGCTATAGCTTTTCTTTTACGGCAGAGATAGGAGTCCCACGAACATTATTCTAAGGATACTCCAATCATAGACACCAGCTCTGTGACCAGAAAGGTCCTCATTTAGTTCTAGAGCGTCATGATTGCAAAGGTTAAAAAAAAAAAAAAAAAAAAAAAAAAAAAAAAAAAAAAAAAAAAAAAAAAAAAAAAAAAAAAAAAAAAAAAGCTCTTCTCAGGTAAGTTTAACTCTTCAATCACATTTCCTTTAAGAAAGCAACATGATGACTTGATAAGCGTAAGCTATTGTAGATATCAGGGGGTTATTTCTCAGGGACCCAGTCTGCCCTGTCTTCAAGTGCAGTTGGGGACTCCAGGGAAGGCATCCCCCAGGGCTACGTGCATTTATTAATACCCACTTTCCCAGGACCCTGCCCTACCCTCGCTCATCCAACTCTAACCTATCAAATGGCTGAGTCTGAGCAGCAAGAAGCATAGAATTAAGTCAGCAAAGACTTACTATCTATCTCCATCAAAGAAGAAGGTAACTACCTTCTGCCAGCTACATCCTGCAACCTTGTTTCAAAGGTTAGGAAATAAGAGTTTATCAGAAAACTGTCTTTGAGCCTCATGGTACCTGAGGATGTTGAACTCCCAGAGTGGGATACAGTTTGAGGGACACTGAGGCCCTATGAGCATCATTGTCAGGTCACAATCCAGTACCTGTTCCCCTCAGACTCTCTCCTGCATTGCCTCAGCCAGAAAAATGGGAGTCACAGGTAGAGCTAGAGAAAAGGTTGATGTGGGTGGGCTTACCCCACCCACCCTCTTGGGCCTCCTTGCACTCACTGCCACCTTCTGACATCTTGGGATTCTTTCTTGTGACTCTAGCTCCGTACGTAGCATATCTTTTATGCACTAGTTACAAAAGTCCTCTCTGAGTGCAGTGTTCCGGTAAACCAAAATCTAGATTGATATATACTTTTCGGGACTATGTAGCCTGAAAATTACATAGAAGTGAGCAGTCACCCTTTCTATGCCTCTTTAAGAGTTTGGGTTTCTCTTCCATCTGTCATCTTCTCAAGACAGAGTCATTAAAGCAGATAAAGAGAAGATTTGGAAGCACCTTTACCCTACCTAACCAAGTAACCATTTAGTGGGCAGAGAAACCAAGAGTGTCAATTAAGGAACACCATCAAAGGCATTCTTAGACACCAGAGAAGAAGACCAGTACAGTTCTCTATCTGGTCTTTGAGATGTTGGTCACTCCTTCACAAACCAACCAGAAATGAAATTAATAAATAAAATAACCTACTGTTATTCATTGATCCAAAATGTCTATACTGTCCTAACATAATGGAGTAATAAAAATAACGCAGTTTACATTGTAGAACGGACTGCAATGTACCTCTAAGCTCCATCTTCATGAGTGAGATAGCCCTAAATAACATAACCTGATAGAATTGTGTTTTATTGGCAGCACTGACATCAGTGGCATGCTTTGATGACACTGTGGTCAGAGCTTGTAAGTTCTGAATAAAACAAAACATAGTCTTCCACATTAGATGCAGCCCTTGAATGTTCAGTATATGCACAAGCTGTGCAAAAGGTACTACGTGTAGATCTGTACAACAAAGTTAGAGTCCAGGCTCAGGTAATTATAAAGGTTTAACTCTAAAGGAAAGAAATCAAGTTTTTCACTTTTGCGAATGCCCGGCTCATGATGGATGCCGGGCAAGTTCCTGTATTGAGGGGCTGGAGGGCACAGTGCAAAATATCCAGTCAACATGCTTCCTGATACCTAAAGGCCAGTAGCTTCGCTCCATCATTAGAACAACCCAGCATGTCTCACCACTTTCCCAGCTATCCTTGCCAGGAACCACGGCGTTAGAATGTCAATCTAGGGATTTGGATCTTGGTGAAGCTGTGGTGTGTTCCCCCATAATTTACTGTAAATTCTTGTTCAATGTCTGTCACGCCCACTAAATTATAAGTTCTGCGAGAGCCAGGCCTATGCCTTTCCTGATCACCACTGCATCGCCTGACATGGACTAGGCCCTCAATATAGGTGAATGAATCCATGTGGAAATGGGTGAATGGATAAGTACAATAGCGTCATCAGACCAACATGAGTTTATAAGCCCAGGCTAAGTCTATATGGCAATGCTTGAAGAAACTTGCCTCTAAAGATTTTACAGATGATCTCTGAACAACACGGGCTTGAACTGTGTTGGTCCGTTTATACTTGAATTTCTTTTCAATCAGTATAGTCGGCCCTTCATATCCACAGGTCTTGCATCTGTGGATTCAACCAACTGCAGATAGAAAACAGTGGGTTTTTTTTGCGTTCCCAGTTGTGGTTTCCCAATCTCGGATTCCCAAATGTGGATGGAAAATACTGTTTTCGATCCACGGTTGGTTGAATCCATGGATGTGAAGGGCCAGCTGTAAAGGTTTGAGGCATCAAAAGTAATATGCAGATTTTCGACTGCATGGGGTTTGGCGCCTCTAACCCTTATGTTATTCAAGGGTCAACTATACTTTAGGATATCTACTTACATTAGGTTTAAATGCAATAACTCCCATGGCATCTCATATGGATGTTAATAACTCCCAGCTCAATATTTGAAGTGTCACGGCCATTTCTTCAGTCAGAGCAATGGGGCTTCATCCCAAAGAACCAGTATTTAGAGACAGCAAAGAAGGATAGCCTTGGAGATACAATCTTCCTCTTTTCTTACCCTGTTCCTTTCTTTGTGGCTGCATTTAGTGCTCTCCTCCTTGAGTGGCATCTCGGGGAAGATCTCATGTTATGGTTAATGTTTGGATCCTAACTTCATTGGACTGGGAGTCAGGAAGTCTAGATTTTAATCCCAGTTTTGTCATTAGCTGTGTGATCTTAGGAAAGTTACTTCACTTCTCTAAGTCTCTGTTTCCTTGTTTAAAGAATTAAAGGATGGAACTAAAAGTTTCAGACTGTTCTTTTCAGCTCAAATATTTAACATTTCAGTGATATCTCATAACTGGGAATCAACAGAGATAGGTAGACCCAAAGTTGTGAAAGAGCTAGAACATGGTTTCAACAAAACAGACAAACAAAAAAATAGGCAACGGTTCTCAACTGAGCTTTGCCTACGTAAGTGACAGACTATCTTTGGAACTTCACAGAGGAAAAAAGAAAAAAACACATGTCTGTAAAGATTATATGGTTTCTATAAAGTCAACTTAACTAATTTCACTCTCTGTCTAAAAACATTTTATATTTCCTTTTCCATTAACTGGCAGATCTGTTGCATGCTATATTCTTATGTTCCTTTACTTTCAGTGTTCAAAGTAAGCCTTAACTGTATGTCCTACACTGTCCAAAATAGGTACCACATTATAATTGTGTGTGCTATCTATCAGAAAAAAGAATCCAGGTATCTCAATGCTTACAACAGCAAACAAGTAATTCTCGCCCTTGCAGAAATCCTTGAAATTCTGAGCTTCAGTTTAAAGATCAATTCCTATAAACTCTGTCTTATTTAGGCCCAAGCACATGCAATATTAATAGTGATATTTTAAAGAACTATAATTTGGGGGTTCTAAGATCATCTTATGGTTAGCCCACGAAATCAGGAAATTGCTTTTTCTGGAGAGGAAGACATTGAAATACGTTCATGTGGCGACGAGATTTTATTTTAACAGTACTCAGGCTCCTGCCAGTGTTGCTTTTAGAAGGGTTATCTTCTGCATTGGGGTGCAGTACTAGGGGTTTACACATGCCAATCTATCTGTGCTGTTGGAATACAGAAACATTTCAATGGCCTCCCTTAAGCACCAGGCTGTGCCCACTCCTCAAAGCATCCCCAAGTGTCTACTGATCATCTTTCCTCTGAGGTGCTAAGGAACCCAGGGGCTGCATGACAACTAGTACACATGCATCTAGCATGAACCTCATGAGGTTCAGCCTTACTTTTTGTACTGAAGGGATCAGAGGAAGAATAGGAAGTACTGGTTGTTCAGCTCTCTGTATCAACCTGCCATAGGATCTCGAGCTAAGCAAATGCAGAATATTCTATTTGGAAGTTTTAGCATCCTTCAGTGACTTGAGAATGGGCATGAGAGAGAGAGATACAACAGCATCATACATGTGCACGTGCATGGGCCGCTCGCCCACGCAGGGCCCACACTTTTGCATTGCCACCACTCATCCCTGAACTCCAAGACTATGAGGCCAAACCGTGAGTACTTTAATACAGGGCAACATAGGAAAACCCTGGATGAAATGTAACACACCCAGGCTAGATTCTTTATCACCTTCAATGCACAGTTTCCGCCTTTGTAATAATCCACTGACTGTCAGAAACTTGGGCCACTTCCACTCTAGGTTATGTGTTAGAGGACGAGGGCATGGCAGAAATCATATGAAATGTGCATCAAATAGACCTGTCTTCCAAAGTCCTCAAATAAATGGAAAGAACTGACGGCCAAGGCCACTAAAGGGCTAAAGCAACAGTCTTGTCTCTCCCCATTAAAGTCTTTAAAGCTTCACATAGTTTCCATTTTCAGCATTAATTGGAATCTAAAAGCCTTTTCCCTTCCCTCCAAACCCTCCCCTCTTCCCCCCCCCCCATTTTCCCGTCCCCCTTCTTGAATTGGCTGCTCCAGGAGCATCTTCCCTGCTATTATTAGTGGATAATTGCTTAACATTTTCTAGAGGTAATTAACCTTGCCTTTGAAATGAAAGAAATCCCTAAATTGAGCAATATGATGAAAGCCATTCTTTCATGTAATTTAGGCTCATCAGCCAATACCAGCCATTAAGTACATCAATTTCTAGCTCAAAGGCAGAGCTGAAGAATAAGCAGTGGCAATATTTTAACGAAAAAAACTCAAGGTCTTAACACTGTCAATCTCAATTTCTTCAGGACAGGGTTTCCCAAGGGGCAGCCTGATTGCAAGAAGAGGGTGGTTCTGTTCAAACTCCACAGTGACCTTGACTCAGGGCATCTGTTAGGAGCCCATGTCAAGCTGACAGCAGCAGGGTAGGTTTTGGATGTGTACCTGAGATTCTGGATTTACAATTCTGTGTTTAATTTTAATTTCTCTTAGCATTTTTAGAAAAACAGATCTGTTGTATTGCGAAGAGCTCTGGTATCCTACATATGGTCTGTCCATACCTACCAGCATTTGTATGCATGCCTGTTTTGTAATTAACTGGATAAGATTTTCCTTTAAGATCACAGGTTTTGGGGTTGTGAGATCCCATAATCAACATGTTTGTACCCCTGCCTGCACATAAGGCTGTGTCCCACTGACTTCAGACTGATGGATGTCAGAATTTTTCTCTTGCTACCAGAAAGATTTCCAAGATGGAGACTAAACAACATCCCCTGATACCTCATTCCAAAAGCTGGGAAAGTTTTGTGCCAGCAAACCACTTTGTGGTTGCATTAGACGCTCTCTGCCGCCCTGCGGTTAGCAGAAAGTCAGTTTACCGCAGGGCTTTTATCGCCCAGCGGCTGCATCTAGCTTTCTGGGTGACCCTGGCCCACACCCCAAACCAGAGGAAGGCCCAGGGGGGCTTTTTAAGGACTATCCAGAAACCCTCAGAGACGCAAGGTCAATGCCAGATCTACAGAAACAAAAATTTTTTTAAAAGAAAGAAAAGGGCGTGATGATCACTTTGGCGCCCTCTAGGGGCAGCTAATTGCTGCCTTGCATATTGTGAAATCGCACAGTTGGGGAATTTCAAGTCGGTATAGAGATAAACATCTTGTTAGTGATTTCCTCATATGGCTTACCAGTACCCTTTCCTACATTCTTTTTGTTGATTATTTTATGTGACCACAGGATCCCTTTTCTCATGGAAACTTCATCATAAAATCCTGTACCCAACCGGGAGGGTGGGGGTGGAGGGGGGCGGGGGAAAACCAACAACAACAAAATTAAAGCCAGAGATTTTGATTGTGTCTATCAGTTCTGTTTATTTTGATGCAAGCATTGAAGGCAGCTCTTCAGCTATCCTTTTTAAATGTTTCCCATTCACAAACATGTGATTTGAGCTGGTTTTAGCCCCCTTTACCAAATAAGGGAACTCTGGTATGATGCATAATATTGAAGAGCATGGCATTTAGAATCTGACTGATGATAACTCGCAGGCCACTACTTACTGCCTTTGGGTAAGTTACTTAACCTCTCTGTGCTTCAGCTTCCTCAAGTGTAAAATGGGTCCAAAAAAGAGCACCTTACTCATAAGATTGCTGTGAATAATAAATAAAATAATGCCCAAAAAGCAAGTCATCGTCCTTCACATATATCTCGTTGTTTCTCAGTACTGGAGGCAGGAGAGTGGAGGCAGCTTAGGAATCACCTAACAAAGACCCCCCACTTCATAGGGTTGTTGAAGGCGTTAAATCAGTTAATGAAGACGGAACACCAGAATAAGGTGTAGCTCCTAGTAATCACTTGAAATCATTTGCTGCTGTTGTTTTGCTTGCTATGTCTCCATTGTACAGTTGAACAAACTAAGACACGCAGAGGTTAAGTAACTTGCATAGGAAACAATGAGTAGGCAGTAAAGCCCAGAATCCATCTGACTCCATGGCCCATGCTCTTTACCGTTTTGCTCTCCATGTACAGTAACTATTACTGTTGGGGTTATTTTGACAGGAAGGATAAGTTTCAAGTAGGTTTGCTGACACCTTACTGAAGAGAAGTTTCTGATTCATCATCCTGCGAAGTACACACTTGGCAGCATGAGCCTTCTTACACTAAAACATTAAAAATGTAACCACCCATGAACCGGTCTTCTGGTGGCATACGAGCAGAAATTCTCAGCTGTTTTATGATAAGAGGCTACTTTCCTAAATCTAAAGTCTTTGAGTTGGTCTGAGAGAGGGGAGACAGTTGATAGAAATTTGAAGAGGTTATGTCCTGAGGAGGGTAGGAAAATGTTCTTTAAGAGTGTTTCTTGAGGTGAACTGAGTCTAATGCCTGGTCACCTCCCACCTTTTTCTAGTAAAGGCTCCAAGCCATTCCACTTTCTGACGAATAGATCAGGAATGTCTCTCATAGAGGATGCTCCCTACTCTTCTTAGTTGTGTGCTGAGAATTTTTATAATTCCTATTAAACTTGGGTAGAGAGTGTTCCTAATTCGTTATAATGAATGTGCTCCCTGACGGATGGTTGCCTTCAGCTTTCTTTCTTAGCATGTTACCCACTCTGTTATCTTTTGAGAAACCTCAGAGCCTTCCCAAGTCAAAGATTTCCCATTGATATTAGCTTCCAAAAACAGATTTCCAGTGGAGCAATGAAGCACTTATCACCAAATTTTTACCGTTAATGAAAAATCTCCTGCTAGTCAGCTTACCGTCTACAACTGCTGAGGCTGTGGAAACTCAAATCTCTGAGGTTGGCTTGTTTTTCCCTGAGGGCAGAAAGCTGAGAGAAAATAGTTTGTTGTTTTAGGGAAGACACTCACTCACTCCTTAGACATTTTCTAGCTATTGGGCTGGGGAAAAAAATGTATTGGAAAATACTGAGTTTTTCTGATGTTGAGGTGCAAAAACTACATATGTATTTAAAAGAGGTGCTTTCCTCAGAAGTGTAGCCTACCTTCAATTTGGCCACAAAACTTCCTAGTACATTTTCCTATCCTTTAGTTAGACAATGTTGTAAAGTACTTCACAAGTTAGTTAACTCTTCTATTCACATACTATATAAAAAGGAGAGAGGCCTACTGATACTCAAGTAAAACCATCTGAAAAAAAAAATTCCTTGGAAGTGCTATCTAGATAAGAAGAAAAGTTTTCAGGTTGAATATTAGTCTTGAAGATGGTTGAAGACTTCATACTGCCTGAAAGTTGTTACTCCTAGATAATCACTATTAATAGTAGAAGCCATGTGACACAAATAATAATGCCACTTGGCAATTATATTGGTCTTTACTGTGAAAAGCTCAAATGCTGAAAGTCAGGTCTTAGATGGTCTCTCAGGTGTGTTATTGTTCCCATTAACAGATGGAAAATCTAAATTTGCAAAGGTCTCTATCTCACAAAAGGACCCAGAATAAGTTACTCAATGGAGACAGAACAGAAATTTATCTCAGTCTTCAGTCCTGTACCTTTTTATACGCAACATGATTCCAAGTATAGGGTTTGATAAGTATGGCCTTACACAATGTAGTTCACTCTTGAGGAACAGGGGATGCATGATATTAATAGAGTCATTTATTAATTTGATATTCGCTGAGTGCCCATTACATGCCAGGTATTGCTCCAGGCAGTGTGGAGTCAAGTTCCTAATGAGTAGTCCCTGATTACATTCTGGTCAGGAGAAGACAAAAATAAATCAAATAAAATATCAAGTGGAGATAAGTGCTGTGGGAAAAGGTGAAGCGAAGAAAGAGGGCTGCAGAATGCTGAGCGTGTACATAGCTCTTCTTTTCTGTGCATGGTCAAGGAGAGCCTCCACAAGGGGTGGCATGTGAGCAGGGATCTGAAGGAAGTGAGGGTTCTCTGAGAGCTGTTGAAGTATAATTTTCAAAAAGTTAAAATGTGACTCATATAAATGTAAACTGAACATATGTCAAATGTGTATTCTACTCAAAAAATCAATAAGGGAATCAATAAGATGTTAAGACTGTTTCAAAGAACATTCAAGGAGCTGGAAGATTTATAGGAAGATTAATAACAGAGTGTTAGACTAGGAACAATTGCTAGGTTAGAGTCAAAACTGGTGACTCTCCTATAGGGCTATTAACTATATCCTTTGGGATTATCTTTTCTAATGAACAGAAATTGTTTGGCTCTCTCCTGGAAAAAAAATCCATAAATTAACAAGTAACTTGACTGCATCTTAGACTTTTGATAAACAGTAAAAAGTGAGGCAAATAAAGTACTTTTCTCTAAATAATTCTTTTGTGAGCCTATTAAACAATGTGAGCCCATAGGACATTGAAAGGACGCACTGTTCTTTTTCCATATTTTTAAGTTTTGCATTATTTTTTTCAACAGAGTCATGCAGCTATTTGGAGGAAGAGCATTTCAGGCAGAGAGTCTGCGAGTGGATCAGCCCATTTCCCTGTACTCACTCCTCAAAAAGCCAGTGAGTGCCCTCCCCACACAGATCACACATTCACCTGGCCCTTATTGCCCAGTCAGGGATAAGTAAATAGGTGGGGATAATCTAGAGAAGCTAGAAGATTTTCATTGGAAAGAGCATAGGAATTAAGTTTGGGAGCTGAGAGTGGCAGAGAGTTTTAGAAGATACTTTAGAATGGTGAATATGAAAAGCGGTGAGGATAGGAGAAGGATGAATTTATACAACATTTCGCTGCTGTTCTATGGAATAAAAGCGTACTTCCCGTACTCCAGCCCCACCTTTTGACTATTTCTTGTGAGACTGAGTAAAGGTATGAATTCGTTCAAATTACATTTTGGTTGGTTGTTGGACTGTGCTCTATATGAGATGGGATCATGAGATGGCAGGGCCTCACGTCTGTCCTGCCTGAGGGAAGAAGCAGGCATCACCTCTCCTCCCAGGCATTAGGCCTGGCACTCCTTCTGCCCCCACTTCCCCCCCTTCCCCCCACTCTCTAGCGTCCGCTCTCTCCTTGAGGCTTTTCAGAACCCCACACTTGATACTGCCTGCACTTCAGTGCCTACCTCTTGCCTTCCTGTTGGTGTTCCAGGCTGAGAATTAACCTCTGTGTCTCATGTTAGTGCCTCCTCTCATTCTTTGTTTCCCATAAAATCACCTGTGCCCTCATGATGTCTTAACTACCTCCTAGTTAATCAACTATCTCCAGACTTTTCACCTGGCCAACGAAGGGATGATCCCATAACTAACGGATGTTCTTAAGGATAAGGAACAGGTGTGGGTATAGGGGGTGGATGTTTCAGATGTGTAATTTATAGTCCCTCTAGAACATCCAAGTTCAATAGGCAGTTTCCCTTTTCTCCCATCACACCCTTCTACTGAGGGATGAAGTGAAGACAGAACAGACACCAGACAAGAATCTGAGGGAAGTAGGAGACAGCAGCATCCGTGGACACCCTTATCCCAGCCAAGAAGGATAATATGTGGAGGGAGGTGGATATTTGGGAGTAAAGAGCATTTGGGACCCTGGCCTCTCTGCTTTATAAAAGAAGCCTGTGCTCCCAAACATTTTCTTCATGTGCCTGCAAGTCTCCTAATTAGAGATTCATTTGGGTTAATATTCAAATATTCCAACACGATTAAGGAGAGAGACCATCATTCTTTTTATCTCTTCCTGTAAATTGGTTTAATAAACATTGGTCTCCTTCCTTGCTTTATCATCAGGGTTTCTGAGAGGAGGGATGAGAATCTGACTTTTTGGGACCCTAGGCAAGCACGAATTTGGTTGGGATAAACAGTGATTGAAAAGGAAAGGATGCTGACCACTTTTGTTCTGGCCTCACCCCAGAGTCATGATGACAAAGGAGGACGAGGCCAGCGATGTGGACCTTGCATCTGAGCCCTGTCCCCTGGCATCATCTCCAGGGTTTCCAAAGCTCTGACCATATTCTGTTAGTCTAGAGTCTCTGGCTATCAGCTCTGAGTTAGTCGTAGATGTTGGTAAAAAAAGATACAAATGCCCGTTCATGTCCCCCTATTTATCCTGGGATATGTTTTCACATTTCATTCAGCTTAGAGTGGCACCAAGAAGTATTCTGTTCTCTCTCCCATCTTCAAGGTCAAGAATCTTATTCCTGTTTGCTGAGAAAGGCCAAACTTCTCCTAGGAAGGAAATATCTTTGTCAGAGAAGCCTGTGTCAGATTATTGTGTCTGTTAACAGCAGAACCAGAAGATAATAAGGACTATTTGACAGAGACTAGCATTGACAAATGGTACACATTTTTGAACTCATTTCAAAGTACAAACTCCTATTTCATTTCATTTTCTAAAGCTCTGAATAACTTATAGACAATTTAATTGCCTGTATTTGGGATAAGGAATTCCTAAAATGCTGAATATAATATTTGGATTTAAAGAAAAAGACACCATAATAGAGGCCATTGTTCAAGTAAGTAGAGACAGGTTCGTGTATTTCAAACCTTGGATAAAATATAAAGAAGATTATTGAGCTCCAATTTGAAAGAATGCCACTGGAAGGCTCAGAAAATAGTCCACATGAGAATATGAGACAGAGTTATAATATTTACTGGACAATTGTTTGCTAAGAAGCATTTATTTTATATCACTTTTTAACAAGACCAAACTGTCAAACTGTTTAAAATTCCATTGGAAAAATTTGGATTAATACGAAAGTGTTTATTCTTCTATCCTCCCCTGTATATTGGATTACTAATGGAAGACAATGGAAAGAATCTGAGAAATGCTAGTTTTAGCAGCAACTCAGACTGCATTTCAGAAATATTATAGATTATATAAACAAAGGCGACTTTTGGACATGTATTCACATAGCCGCAATTCTAGTGGTGCTATGTAAGGCCCAAGAAGCGCTATCAACAGAGATGATCCTTTGGACGATGATGGTACCAGTGAAACATTCTCCTCATATAATGACCATGCTTGGATAAGAAAACACAGAATCATGTTCATCTGGTTTGGCTAAATACCACGGTGAACTCCAGTAGCTATGATTCATAAACCCGTGCAATAATATATGACCTTTTAAAGTCATTCTGGAAGTATGGAATCATTACCTATGAAGATATTGCAATGATATACATCCTAGATCATTTACGGAATGTACATCCATGAAAAAGCCCGTTCAGAACAAGGCTGAACTGGTCTTAGTATTACAAGTGCTTTTGATTGTTCACTCTAATACCCGATGGGCATTTTCATCTTTTTTTTCCTGTAATATCTGAGTTCCAGGCACATAGAGGACCTATAATGATGCACCAGTTCTTCACTGCATGAGGATCATGTGGAAGGCTTGTCACCATGGATTGCTGAGTCCTGACCGCAAAGTTTCTGACTCAGTACAACCAGGATGGGGCAGAGAATGCATTTCTATCTAACAAGGTTCACGTGATGCTGATGCTGCTTTCCTGGGGACCACACTTTGAGAACCCCTGCAATGAAGGAATCCAGGTAGGGAGAGCTAAAAGCATTTTTAGGAAAAAAATCTTTATGTGTGGGCCAGCCTAGTCCTGTGCAAATGAAAAGAAGACTAAGCTTTCTCTTAGAGACTCAGCCTCTCGATGACTTCCCACCTCCACACAGAACCCTCTGCCTCCTGTTTTCCCATCTCTCTTTCCTACCTCTAGCTCTCAAAACCACTTGTAGATCTTGCTATCTTACTTTACTCTAAAATGTAAACAAATCATATCAGTTATTCTTCTTATGGACCTTGAATCTTAACATGGATCAAAACTTTATACTCAATACATGAAACTCAAACATGAAACGGCATGAATTTTAAATGGGAATAACTTTGTTATAGTTCCACTCTATCACCCACATTACGCCAGTCTTTTCACGCTACGCTCTTGCTCAAAGTCTCCAGTGACTATCCTTTTCCTACCAGCAGATTTTAAATACAAGCCACTGCTTATTTGTTCAACCTCATCAGCCACCTCTTTCTCCTTCCACTTTAAATACAAATCTCAACTACTTCAAATTCTCTGAAAATGTCCTATTCTCAAGATCAGCTACATAGTTTTAGGGGCCCAGTAAAATATAAAACCACAGGGTCCTTCGATGAAAATGTATGAAAGAATTTCAAGACAGCGACAGCAGGGCATTCATTCACCCAAGCACAGAGCCTTCTGAGCACAGGGCCCTGTGTGACTGTAGGTCCCAGGCCCGTGAAGTGGCCCTGACTATTCTCACATGGTAGCCCCTAAGTCCCTTGGCACTTGTCTTGGAGCAATACAAAGAAACCAGTCAAAAATGTTTATTTCCTTTCGCTCTGAATTAGTATCTTTAGATTTGTTGAATTTCAAATGCAGGAAACCACTTGAGTTTCACCATGCACTGGTTCATTTTCCAAGAAGACACTCACATAGCCAGAGAGTGCAACATATCATCTTGACCTTGGCACGAGTTATTCTACTTATGCCACTGTTACAGTTTCTCCCTCTGTGGTACCTTGGCAAAGTACTGTTCCCTCCTCTTGATATGCCATTTGCCTGTTTCTGGTATGATAAACTCCCACTCAACCATCAGCTGCTCAGCTCAGGCTCCTCCTCTGCTGTGAGACCTTTCAGGACATCCCAGGGCACATGGAGGCACAGGGTCTACTCCTGCACTTTAGTCATCTGTTTACTGAGTCTTAATCTCTTTTGCATGAAGATCTTATTCACTAGGCTCTAAGCTATTCCAGGGCATCGATAGTGCTTTCATCTTTTTATCTGCAGAATCTAGCACAGTGCCTGGCCTGGAAGAGGGACTCAAAAATGCTTGTTAAATAAAAGGATGGGTGGTCATGCATTCTAACATTTTCCACTAATTCAAAAATAGTTTCTTAGAAGAAAAACATTTCTAAAGCCAAGGGGTAGCTTAAATGTGATTCAGTCTTATGAAATTCCTAGACAAGGTTGTAAATGTACTTCTAGTTCCCACAAAGGTGGTACATACACTGAACTCCTTGGTCTCGCAAACCTAATCTAAGAGGGCTTGACCCTCTCCAGCCCCAGATGTGTTCCGCCCTGCTCAGTGGAGGAATCTAATACAAGGGAGAGTTGGAGAGAATCGTCAAGAATGCCTTTCATAGGGAAGACTGGTTTCATATGGGAACTTTTATTCTTAATTCAAATATCCGAAATTGTTTGAGGTCTACAGTCAATTTCGCAGAGCTGATGATCTAGTCTGCGGTTGATTTAGGTCCTTTGCGTCTCCTCCTCCTTCGTGACTTCTGACTATTCTCACCGTGGCTCTACCATGGGTGGGTAGGGAAATACCTTATGAGCTGAAATTCAAACCAATAAAGTCTGCTTTTTGTAAATTTATGGTTTATCTGTTAATTTCATGTACTCAAGCTATCTTCATCCTGGCTGACACATAAAATTTGAGCATTGGCAGAATATCATATTTACTTAGGTATTTTTCTTCAACTTGCATATATACTATTCTGGTCACATTTTGAGAGAAAAATTCAAGCTTTTTTTTAGTATAATCTTTGTATGTACCTTGTCCTTGCAAACAGTCTAGGATTGAAGCAGCATCTGGTTGGTTTTTTTTCTGGCCAGGCCATAGAGAAAGGAGAGCTAATTGGCCCTGACTTTCTCTTTAAATTACTGCTTCTCAGTCTTTCTCTCTTTACCTTTGTTTCCTTCTTTCATAAAGCTGGTGGGCTTTTCCTCCCTCAAGGCACCTCCAGCCCTGTGGCTCACTAATGAGCTGGGACAAGGGTGGTCAGGTCCTGATACAAATCTCAAAAGGCAAGAAAATCCTCCACAGGTTAGATCCATCTTCAGACAGGTACAGTTGCCCTTCTGCTCTGAAAGCAAACCCCCAGGCTGCCGAAATCAAGCCACTAGTTATGGAGCAGCAAGCAGCACATGAGAAAGTCAGGACTGAATCAGAAACCTGTCTCAATAACAAGGCAACTGTATCCATCTCTTGGTTAGTGATTTAGTTTAACTTTTTACCTGGTCAGGTGGATTTCATAATCATTCCTTACTCTGAGCTTTATCAACTGCAAATTCCAAAATCCAATAGTATTTGTGTAAATACTTAATGTATTTAGGAGTCTTACAAGTTGCTTTTCTAGACTTAGAATCTGGACTGTCAGGGTGGAGAGGGTGTTTGGCAGATTATATTAAATTTGAATGTGCCCCACCACTGCCATGCCTGGAGTGTATATTATATTTGACTAGACACTACCAGGGACGGGAAATTAACTGCTGTCCAAGGTCACCCACTTAACTCTTGAGCAGCTCCATTAGAAATACCTTCTTTTCATAAACTAGATGTCAGCTTAAGTCAACTTGGCCTTTCAGATTTAAATGAAATTGTTTTGAATTCTCATGTTTTATGAGGTAAGCCATTAAGCAACTCTTTCAATCTCTCTGTTAATTTTTGACACGTGGGCAGGAGGTTGTTTATAATTGTCCTGTCCACCCTAGGCTAAGGCCAAATCACTCCATTTATGGACACTGTCTTATGATAGACAACAAGCACCACCCTTTATTCTATGCCTGCTCTCCCTTCTGCTGTCATCTCTTCTTCCTGTTGGGACACATCACTTGAGTCTGTCTCAAACACAACACAGTGTAAGTATGTGGAATCTACTATTATAGGAGAATTGGTTCAATTGCTAGAGTTTACAGTGCAACAGCCAAACAAATTACGATTAAATATTAGACATTCCTATTTGAAAAACTTCTCAGCCACTTCATCACCAATGGCCTTGCTTCTACCTTCCACCATGGTGCTTGACCCTTCTCTTTTAAATCCTTACCTTTTCTGTCTAATGTTTTGCTTATATCCCAAATTCCAGTTAACTTCCTCTGTAGAGAAATTTCGCTTTGCTTTTGTCTTCTCTGAGATCTTGGGGCCCCATGGCTCACACACATGGCAGTTTATCAGTGTGTTTTCCTGAAGACACTCTACTTCCTGAAAGTCTTATTCCAGATGTTGCCCCATCCCTATGTGGTTACACAAAGCCCAGCTCTGATTCCCAACACTTCTACCCAGTTCTTTACAAACTGTTCTCTCTTACTCTGAAGTTATTGCTGTGGATGGAAAGAACATGGGCTCTGGAATTATTATAATAGACCAAGTTTGAATCCCAGACCTACCACTCATGAGTTTTATAACATGTATTAGGCTACCTTTTTGAGGAGACCATGTTTCTCAGCTCCGAAATGATGAGAATTATACTAGCTAAAGGGTTTGTGTAAGAATTTGATTAAATAATACAGCATCTGGCACATAGTAGACACTCAACAGATTTTATTTCCTTTAGTTAAAATAAAATAAAGTGGAGACAAGACTTGAAATCTCTGAAGCAGACAAAGCCATTTAAGCCACACAAGCAAAACTAAATCTAGCTTATTTCATGAACATAAGCACAACTTAAATTAGGTTATTTCTTATAAATGCCTCTGATAATCATAAAAGAAGCTTAAATCATCTTCCTTAAATGGTATGAGATAATCACTTTTAGCCAATTCCCTGCTGTCTGGAAACCCCCATTGTAATAAGCAATCATTATAAATGTTAAACTACTTTCTCATTTTCACTTTATAAGCCATCTTGTAACATCATGCCTCTGAACTTCATACCACTTTTTGTTTGAAGTAGCCCTGTTTGTGAACATTTTGTTTCTCACTTAATGAAATACTCACGTCAAGTGAAGCTCTCGAAATTTCCTTTAACACTTTCCTTGTCCCCCGGCCTCAATCTTTAGCACTGTTGTGAGTCAAGTTTCCCCAGCCTGGTTGGATCCCTGTCTGCTTTGACCTCTGACCCCTACCTACTTGATACCTTGGCTCTCCTGGGCATTTAATCTGGTCCCTGTTTGTGTCTCCGGCTTTGGCTTTCATTCTCTATGCTCCCGATGTCTGGAACAACTTAGTGTTCCCAAACACTCTTTCTCATCTCTGGTGCCTTGCAATGCTACTTTCTATCTTTTCTGCATGTGCAGTTTCTACTTAGGTCTCGCTTACACACCCTCCTGTCTTCCATAAAACCATTCCAGATCTCTCAACACCAAATTAGATGTCACTAGCGCCCTGTGGTTATCTTCACAACATCCCCCAGCACACTGTTCTGAAATCATTCATTACTTGGCTCCCCCACCGACTGTAAGCTTTCTGGGGCAGAGGGAGACTCATTACATTTTTATCCCTAAGCAGTGGCTTGTAGCAACCCTTCAAGAATGTATGCAGTTGAATAAAGATATCCTGCCTTGCTTCTATGCCACATGACTGCTCACAGTCCTGACAGGACAGACAATAAGCACCACCTTTTAGTCACTTAAAAACCATCTTCCTTCCCCCTTGACGTCACCACCCACTAATCCCATGTACATTACCATAAGAATGTATTTCTCTGAGCAATAAAGAATTGCTGAAAAAGAGAAAAATGTAAGATCTATACTTCACTTATCTTGGATAGAAGAAGTTGTATAATATGGGTGAGGTCCCTGGAGTGTAGTAAATGCAGGTAAAGAATAATAAACTGCAAAAATGTCTGGTGAGTGAGAACCCAAATGCTCTAGTTAAATGGCATTTGACAATTGCAGACAATTGTGGAAAGAAGGCAACATATTTAAAGAAACTTCTTGTGGGAAAGACAAATTTCTGAACATAGGAGCTATGAAGGGGCTTTTACATTCATGCATGCAACATAATACGTTATCTTTGTTGTGCTCTATGGTCAACAAGTGCTTGCATTCACAGAAAACAAGGACATTTCTCTTCCCGCTCCTCCCTTTGTTAGCACATATGAATCTGACTAACTTGGAAATAGCTTCAGAGATGATTGGTATTAAGTTATGGCTCATAGGTATAACTGAGCTCTCCTGCCTGGGTAGTTCCTGGACCAGAAATTTCCAAATGGCATTAGAACTGCTGAGATCACCATGGAAATGGTGCAGGGGCACTTGTCAGAGGTGACCAAGGAAAATACTGTTCTCTCTCCCTTCTGGCATCTCACAAGTAGCCCCTCAGTAACCCTGAAAACAAAATAAACCAGAGATGCCATGATAGCTTTCACAACCCAAATCTCACTAGCACACAATATTTAAACATTTTAAATGAACAAATAAAATACCTTGGAACATATTATGTTTTGGTGCTAAACAATGTTGTTTTACATACATAACATTCCAGACATAAGCCCTTAAATGTAAAATGACAGTTATGAAATTGATACTAAGTCAACACGATCAGTTTTATGATTTCTTGACCGACTATATAGGTTATCTGAATCTCAAAACGAAGTCAGCCTGTGATGTGGTCAGAGCTCCAGGACGGAGGTTAACAGAGAACGCACCCCGGCCTGCTCAGCCAGGCAAATGTTCCAGAATGCACACTTCATTCAAACTTGGGCATTCCTTTGGTGTGAAGAAAGAGCTTTATGATTTCACTGGCATTTACATATCAGAGAGGAATGCTAGGAGAAAGCATCATATTTGAGCTGCTGGAAGGGACTGGTCTGTGAGCGGTTTTAGGCAAGTTATTTGTCTCTTTGAGGCTCAGATGCGCATTTGCACAAAGAGCATAAAAATGAATACTGGTATTAGTTAGAAAATAGATCTGGTTATTGTAACAAAAGTCAAAATAACTGCAGGAGTTTATTTCTCTCTCATGATATAGTCTGAACATAACCAGCGCAGATCTGAGAGCGCAGCTCCGCAGTTTTGGGACCAGGCTCCTCGGATTCTGTTTTGCATCTGCAACACTCAGTTTTCATCTCAGGGCTAAACGATCTGTTTCCAGCTCTTGCCTTCACACCCACATTCCAGCCAGTGGAAAAGGAGAAGGGGTGTGTGTGGGGGCGGGGGGCAGGGGGTGCATAATCCTTCCCTTTTTAAGGACATAAACCACAAGTTATTTAAATCTCTTCTGTTCACATCCCATGGGCTAGCATGGAGTCACATGGTCACATCAATCTGTAAGACCATCTAGAAGATGGAGTCTTTAGCTGAGATGCCATGCACCCAGCCAAAATTAGGACTGAACTTGCTGACAGAGAGCATACATACTCAAGCACAGCTAACAGTCATCCTTAGGAGTCTTTGTGATCTGCTGCTAAAATAATATAGGTAGAACATTTGACACAAAGCCAATGTTCAATTTGTAGTAAACATGGTTTTTTTTTTGGTAAGAAGCAAAAATTAAATCAGGCCATTTGATCTCATTTGTGATAAAGAGACAAAAGAAAAAGGTATGTGTAATTCTACACAGAGATTTACAATGTGGGTCAGATTAAGGATTACTGAGAGTTAGAGATAAAGTAACTGTCACTGCATTGGCCACCTGGCCCTTCTTGATTTTAGGTAGTGAAGGCTTCATCCAGGAGCCCAGGCAGGGCCAGTTCCTCAGACAGTACCAGTGGTCTAACAGCTCTATGTTCAGAATCTGGAGTGTCTTGGGTGAATCCATCGCTGCCCTCCTTTAATGTCCAATTAATTTCCTTAGTTCACGTATCTGAGCTCCTGTTGCACTACTTCCCTTTTTCCTCAAAACCTTACACAAGGGAATACTACCCAAAATCCTTGTGTATGTACTCGGATACACTGCTCTGCCATTATCATTCACTTTCATACATGGATTTCCCCCCATGTTCCAAAAAAAG
This sequence comes from Hipposideros armiger, assembly GCF_001890085.2. NCBI lineage: Eukaryota > Metazoa > Chordata > Mammalia > Chiroptera > Hipposideridae > Hipposideros > Hipposideros armiger. The sequence goes on from NW_017731896.1 coordinate 1,011,235, forward strand.
GAAAGGGAAGAAAGGAGAAGGGGAGAGGAGGGGAGAGGAGAGATAATCAGAAACCGAGACAGTAGAGACAGTAGGAACTATGCCAGAAGGATGTATTCAGATAGAAACTAAGATAATAAGGATACATATGGCAGTGGGACTGTGTAGTAGTAAATGGTCATGTGGCAGTGCTCCATAGACTTCAGATCACAATTACAGGAAAACATATGACTGGTCCTATGCTGGGAGGAAAGGCTGTGGGTAGTGGAGTGGGAAGGGGGAGTAGGGTGATTCATGCATCACGACATGCTCAAATGATTCTCACAGTCAGCAGGACATGCAACAAGTACATACCCACAAAGCTGAATGAAAAATTGCTGGACCATCTGGCAAAATAACTTTCTAACTAAGATATTTCACTGACAACTGGCAAAAGTTCTACTTAACTTGTGGAGGGGTGCCCCGGTAGGTGTGTAAAGGAATAACATTTTACAATATATGTCTGGGCTTTCTCTGCGAATATGCAATGGTTTGACCAATTAAAACAGGACTCAAGGTGAGAAATCTCGCATACTAATAGATGAAGCAAAAATCTAACTAATTGAATGTAAGAGCCTCAAAGAATCTTAGTGGCCACCCAAACACAGTATTTTATAATTGAGAAAGCTATGGACCTACCTAAACGATGTGGTCAGATTGTGGCAGAGCCAAAACTAAGACCTAAGTATTGGGGGCTCCTGGTCCAGTAATCCTTGTCAAGTACTTGCTGACATCAGAGGAATTTATTATTCTGGAAAGAAAATATCCCCTGTGGGAAATCATTCCTATGTTCTTAAAACCATTCTTATCAAAAAGGACAAGACATGAGATTGTGAAACAAATTCTAGGTGTATCAATAATGTCATCTAAGGCCAGCCGAGTGGCGCGATGGTTAAGAGCTGGCTTGGGACGCCAGAGGGCCCCGGTTCGGATCCCACATATAAGGGCCAGTGACACTGCCCTCTACAGCTAAGATGCTGAACAACAGCTCAACCTGGAGCTGAGATGCCGTGAGTCGCAGGCGACGGCGTAGGCTGCAGCCCCTGTTGCAGAGGGTTGCCATGGGCTACCATGTGTAGCCAGCAGCCAGCATGAGCAGCCAGCAGCCGCTGTGAGTGGCCGTCCAGAAGCCGGTGACTGATCTGCCTCACCAGGGAAGAGCACAATTATGGTGCCAACTTGGGCCAGTAAAGCAACGTCCTCCACAACTAGACTGAAGAACAAAAGGACAGCAACTTGTCTGTTCCGCTTCCCCCAATTCCCCAATGAAAATCTTAAAAAATAATAATAATAATAATGTCATCTAATTGTTGTATAATACAACCACATTCCCAAGGAGTTTGAAGACAGATAACTTTAAACAAACTTTTGGTACTGGCTGCAGTTTTGTAAGTGGCTTTGGAAGGAATGTTGAGGTGAAAAACGCACTGTACAAAGATTCGGGGGACCCAGGCCCTGTCACTGGTTGTCCTAGTTGTGCCACCTTGGGCAAGTTACATCACCTCTGTGGATGGGCTTCGAGTTCCTCTTTTGTAAGGGAGAAAGTTGCACTACATCTTTGCCAGCTCTAAAATTTTCTTTTCCAGGGATCCCTACTTAAATGCTGACAGTAATGGTTCACAACCTGAGGCAATGTGGCCTCCCAGGGGACATTTGGCAATGTCACAACTGGTTGTCACACAGAGAGGAAGGTGATACTACTGCTGGACTCTAGTGGGTAGAGAACAGGGATGCCACTAAACATCTAAAAATACACAGGGCAACCCCCCAAAACAAAGAAGTTTCTGGCCAAAAAGGTCAACAGTGCCAAGACTGGAAAACACTACCTGAAAAGAACAATATAATGATGAACTCATTTGAGCAACGATTGTCATGTTGCCTGATATTCTTCTTCTGTTCTTTGGGGTTTTTTTTTTTCTTCAGAGAATCTGAGCATCTTGAATTTTATGTAAAATATACCAAATTTAAAATATAACAACACATCAATTGTTTTTGTTTTTGTTTTACAAAACACTCAAGTGGGCAAATAAAAGAGGACTTCAGGACAAATCTTGTCTGTGGGTTGTCAATTTGTAAAATTTCATTCATACTGTCCAAGTAATTAGTATAGTTAAGCTGAAAGTGCAGCTTCTTTCATCTGTATCTGGTTATCTGAGCCAGAGCTGAGCAGGTCAAGGTTAATTCATGTGTGTGCTCACACACATGTGTGTGATATCGTGGGAGAAACGCTAAATGAGCTGTCCAGACAGGTTACCACTTACCATCTGTGTAACTTTGGGGTAAGAGTTATTAAAGTCTCCAAATAATAGGGTCTCCATTTTCCAGGAGTGTATCAATATCCTTGCTGTCTAATTCTCCAAATTATCACAAAATAATCATATCATGTTGCTGTAAAGAACTTCAGAAATTGCCTAATACACCGTTATACTCAGAGAAGTGTTGTGATTTTGATCCTGAACTCAAGTCAATGAGAGGACTGGGCAAAGCCAGGCGTCTTACTCCCTGTCCTGAGTTCCCAAAAGAAAGTGAGAGTAGGAAAGTGGTATGGGGACAGTGCCAGATGTGTCTCCCTGACACACACGCTTCCAGATGCGGTCCATCCATGCTTGGTGCTCCAGATGTTCCTGAGAAGCACCAGATGTGATCCGTGGACTAAATGAGAGGGGATGTGCGAGCGCTCTGGGGCCTGGAAACTCTTACCCTGACCCCAAATGTAAGGCTGGTATTAGTATTAATTTGTATCTGATGTATGACCACAGTCAGTCATCACGAGGAAGCCGGAGCCAGAGCTTGTGGCGGGTTCAGCATGGACATTTCGCCACTCCTAGAAAAATTCAGCTCAGGACCATCACATCAGGGTGGCTGCTGAAAGACAGAGTTGTTACAATACCACAAGGATAAAAAGTGCCCTTAGCTTGACATTACTTATTAATGAGAGCTAATGGCATCAGCCAGTAAATCTCCATGTCTAATCCTGGTTTACAGGATTAAGAACTGTCACTCCCGCATGCCTTCTCTAAGCACCTACCATGATTCCCCCTGGAGCCTTTGTTCCCTTACTGCCTCCTGCTGGGGTCTTGTTTGCTTATCTAAGAGCTTCATCTCTTGCCACAGGACCCCAGGGCCCCTTTGACACTTGGCATAATGCAGTGGACCCTTCTGTCAGTGCAGCCGGCTTTCCTGTGTGAGGCCAGGTCAGGGTCAGACCAGCACAGTCTGCTCTGATATGGGCCAAGCCAACTGCTCTCCTGCTATGTGGCTTCACGTTCTTAGAGTCAGTCCATCTTTCCTGAGTATGCTCATTGTGGTTACATGGGTGAGACCCGGGTTTCTGCATCAACATTCAGAGTTTTTTTCTTTTTCCTTAAATATGCTCACTTAGTGCTAAAGTGCCTCCTGGGTCCTCTGTGAACATTGCTACCAGTCGTGCTGTCTGTGCAACGTGCGGCCTGAAACATGCTGCAGCAGCTGCCATGCCCTCGGCCGCTCCAGCACGCTTCACACTTTTGAGAGTAATGATAGAGTTTTCAGTTACTTACAGGATGTTGTTATAAATAACATATTTGCCTTAGAACCATCGTGCTGTGTTTACTTTTCTATTGATAGGACACTGGGCTTTTGGGAATGTGTCTATCGCCTTTTCCTTAAAGCTCAGGTGAAGCTTTACCTCCCAAAGGGAAGAAGTTTTTAATCTCAGTTGTATTTAGCTCAAATTTACCAATCTGAAAACCCATTCAGCTGGCTTGAGGCAGAGTGAGTAAAGGGACAGAGAGAAACTCGGAGTGAGATCCGTAAGTTCCCACCATACAAAAGGCTATACGAGAAGTGGGGGAGACTTGTCCCCTCTTAATTAGTTTTAAATGATGGTAAGGTAATACCTAAGATATTTTTTCAAATATCTTTATCAAATTTTGAAAACACCACCTTCAAATTTGGTCCAAATTCCAACACAATCTTCTGATATTACGTGTCCCTCTTGAAAAAGTAAAAGCAAAGACTGATTTTATAAAAGGATTAATACACTAACATTTCTTTCTTTAACTGGAATAAATGTTTTGTTCAGTGGCTGTTCTAGTATGACCTACCTACAATTCATCCACTGCTCCAGAGACGCAGAGGGGACACAGTGAGGAGCGGCTCAGAACTAAGGCTTGTCCACCCCAAAGAGACTGGTGTGGAGGACCACATCTGTCTAACAGCTTAATTAGGCCAATTCAGGGGATAAATCCAAAGCTGTGACCAGAACTCCTTGAGGCTAAGGGGGCAGCATAACAAAGTTTGTAGCTTAGGTCTTTCTTATTCTTTCTTTTTTTAAAGCAGTTTTAGGTGCACAGTAAAATTCAGAGGAAGGCCCAAAGATGCCCCATACACCCCCTTCCTCCCAAACACACGCATCGCCTCCTGCATTAACATCACCCCCAAGCAGAGTGGGACATTTGTTACAATCGCTGAACCTACATGGACACATCATAATCATGAGCACTCACAGTTTACACTAGGGTTCACGCTTCTGTTGTATATTCTATGGGTTTGGACAAATGTATCCATCATTATAATACCACACAGAATATTTTCTCTGCCTTAAAATCCTCTCCACTCAGCCTCTTCATGTCTCTCCCCTCTAACCCCTGGCAATCACTGATCTTTTTTTACTCTCTCCATACTTTTGCCTTTTCCAGAATGTCACATAGTTGGAACTATAAAGTATGGAGCCTTTTCAGATTGACTTCTTTCACTTACTAATATGCATTTAAGTTTCTCCCATGTCTTTTTATGGTTTGATAGTTCATTTGTTTTTTGCACTGCATAATATTTCATTGTCTGGCTATACCACAATCTATCTATTCATCTACTGAAGGGCAACTTGGTTGCTTCCAAGTTTTGATAATTACGTATAAAGTTGCCATAAATATCTGTGTGTGTAGATCTTTGTGTGGACATAAGTTTCCAACTCCTTTGCATTAATATCAAGGAGCACAATCGCTGGACCTTATGGTAAGGGTATGTTTACTTTTGTAAGAAGCCACCAAATAGTCTTCCAAAGTCGCTATGCCATTTTGCATTCCACCAGCAGTGAATCAGAGTTACTGTTGTTTCACATATTCATCAGCATTTGGTTTTTCCAGACTTTGGCCATTACAATATGTATATAGTGGTAATTCATTGTTGTTTTAATATGCATGATGACATATGATGTGAAGCATCTTTTCATATGATTATTTGCCATCTGCATAATCTTCTTTGGTGAGTTTTCTGTTAAGGTCATTGGCCCATTTTTAATCAGGTTGTTTATTTTCTTATTGCTGAGTTTTAAGTGTTCTTTATATATTTTGGATAACAGCCTTTTATCAGATGTATCTTTTGTAATTTTTTTTCCTCCCAATCCATGGCTTGTTTTCCCATTTTCTAGACATTTTCTTTTTAAAGCAGAAGTTTTCAATTTTAATGAATTCTAGCTTAACTGCTATTTCTTTCATGGATTGTGCCAGGTGGTGTTATATCCAAAAAGTCATTGTCATACCCAAAGTCATGTAGTTTTTCTTCTATGTTATTTTCTAAGAGTTTTGTAGTTCTTCATTTTAAGTTCAGGTCTATGATCCATTTGAGTTAACTTTTGTGAAGGGGTAAGGTCTGTAACTTCATTTTTTTTTTTTTTGCATGTAGTTGACCAGTTGTTCCAGCACCATTTGTTGAAAACATTGTCTTTTTCCAATTGTTTACCTTTGCTCCTTTGTCATAGATCAGTTGACTATAAGGGTCTATTTATAGGTTCTTGATCTGTCTATTCTTTTATCAATACCACAGTTTTTGTTATTATAGCTTATAATAAGTCAAAGTCTGGTAGCAGTTTTCTACCTTTGTTCTCCTCCACCAATATCGTGTTGGCTAGTCTGGGTTTTTGTCCTTTCATATAATCTTTAGAATCAGATTGTCAATATCCACAAATTAACTTGATGGAATTTTGATTGAGATTGTGTTGAATCTATAGATCAAGTTGGGAAGAACTGACATCTTGACAACATTGAGTCTTCCTATTCATAAACATGGAACATATTTCCATTTATTTCATTTTTCTTTGATATCTTTCATCAGAGTTTTGTGGTTTTCCTCATATAGATCTCATAAATATTTTGTTAAATTTATATTAAGCATTTTATTTTGAGGGGTGCTAATGTAAATTATACTCTGATTTTAATTTCAAATTCCAATTGTGTTTTGCTGCTATGTAGGAAAGGGATTGGCTTTGTATATTAACCTTGTATCCTGTAATATTGTTGTACCTGCTTTCAAATTATCTACACAGACAATTGTGTCATTTGTGAACAAAGCCAAGTTTATGTCTTCTTTCTCAATCTGAACATCTTCTTTTTCTTTTTCCTGCCTTATTGCATTAGCAAGGACTTCAAGTACAATGTTAAAAAAGAGTGTTTGACAGGCGACATCCTTACCTTATACCTGATCTTAGTTAGAAAATTTTCAAAATTAAGTGTGATGATAGCTATAGGATTTTTTTTTGTAGGTATTCTTTATCAAATTGAAGTTTTACTCTACGCCTAGTTGACTGATTTCTTTAAAAATCATAAATGGCTGTTGAATTTTGTCAAATTTTTTTTTGCATCTATTGATCTGATCAATGTGGATACCATCAATATTCTATTGATATAATTATTACATTAATTTATTCTTGACTGTTGACTATAGTAGGCTTGAATTCCTGGGATAAATCTCACTTTGTCATGTAATTATTCACACACCGTTGAATTTGATTTGCATTTATGTTCATGATAGATATTGGTATATAGTTTTCCTGTAATGTCTCTGTCTAGTTTTGGTGTTAGAATAAAGCTGACCTCATAGAATGAATTAGGAAGTATTCCTTCTGCTTCTATCTTCTGAAAGAGATTATAGGGAATTGATATAATTTCTACTTTAAATGTTTGGTAGAATTCACTAGTGAACCCACTGGGATATTAATTATTGACTCACTTTTTAAAATATAGATCTATTCAGATTGTCTATTTTTTGTGAGTTTTGGCAAATTGTGTCTTTCAGGAAATTGGTCCATTTTATCTATATTATAGGTTGGCAAATGTGTGGACATAGAGTTGTTCATACTATTCCTTTATTATCTTTTTAATATCTATAGGACCTGTAGTGTTGTTCCCTCTTTAATTTCTGATATTAGCAATTTGTGTCTCCCCTTTTTTTTAGTTAGCCTGACTAGAGGTTTATTGATTTTATTGATCTTTTCAAAGGCCCATATTTTGATTTCATTGATATTCTCTATTAATATCCTGTTTTTAATTTCATTGATTTCTGCTCTACTCATTATTTCTTTTCTTCTGTTTCCTTTGAATTAGCTCTTCCTTTCCTAGTTTCCTAACATGCAACTTTGAGTATTAATTTTATGTCTTCCTTTTTTCAAATATATGAATTAAATTCTATAAATTTCTTTCTAATCCTTGCTTACACTGAACCTCACAAATGTAACAAGTTGTGTTTCCTCTCTTATTCTTAGTAGTTCCAAGAATAAGCTTAGACTTTGCGAAATGTGATACTGGGCAAATGAGTCTTGGGGTGATACTCCCTGTGGATAATGAGTGAACTTTCCCAAAAAGTAGGTATTGACTTCAAAGAGTAGAGGAATAAAGAAAAGCATTATAACTTGAAGAGAAAAGTAGAACTGGACAGAAGAACTGGGGTGGCTATGCTATACTGCCTGTGAAGACTTAAATTTTTGGATTTTTTTTTTTACTACAGAAATATTCAATGGATGGTTAAATTTTTTCCCATTACATATCACAATCTCTTTCGTTTACTTTAGTGCTTAAAAACAGCCATCTATATGTTTATAACTTTATGAGTTGACAGTAAAGACAGAAATGACACAAAAATTAAAAATTAAACTACCACATGATAATACAGAAATTCCACTTCTGGGCATTTATGCAAAGGAATTGGAATCAGGATCTCAAAGAAATACTCACACCCCCATGTTCATTGCAGCATTATTCACAATAGCCAAGATATGAAAATGACCTAAGTGTCCATGGACGGATGATGGATAAATAAAAATGTAATATACATGGAGGACTTTATGCTAAGTGAAATAAGCCAGACACAGAAAAATAATTACTGTAAAATCTCACTTATATGTGGAAACTAAAATATTCAAACTCATACAAGCAGAGGGCACAATGGTCATGGCCTAGGGTTAGGGGGACGGTGACATGGAATGTGGTTGTCAAAGGGTAAAGTTTTGGTTATGCTGATAAATAAGTTCTGAGGAGAATCTACTACATAGCATAGTGCTTATAGCTAATAATACTGTAATGTACACTTAAAATCTTCTAAGAGTGTAGCTCTTATGTTAACTGTTCTTACCATGAACTTATAACAATATTATTCATAATACAATAAACAATATAATTATATTATTTATATTGACCATTATATTTGTATGACTATATTAACTATTATAATATAATGAATACAAATAAGAATATATTACTATTATTATTGTATAGGGAGAGGGAGGAAACTTCAGGAGGTGATGGCCTTGATAGCGGTGATTGTTTCATGGGTATGTACACTTATCCTCAAACACATCGAATTGTATATATTAAATATATACAGCTTTTTACATGTCAATCATACCGCTATATAGTGGTTTCCAAAAAAAATACAGAAATGACAAAACTATCAATAGAAGTGAGGCCCATCCTCTGTTCAACCACTACGCTTTTGACCCTGTTTGTTCTACGGAACCCTTTGAAGAGGTGGCAGTGACACGCCAAGGAGGAGAGGGAAGTTGCGTGTGAGTCACAATCAGCAATAATTCAGAAACAAATACAAATTTAAGTCATCTCTTTTCTTTGCCAAATATATCATAGGGAGGTGACTCTTAACCTGACCCTTGGGTTATTTATGGAAAAGGAACAGCTGCCTTAATAATTCAATTATCTATTTTCTTTATACATTACAGAAAGAGCCATTCCATTACATCTGCATATTTTTAAATAAACAAATACAGATACTGACCATCAGCCAAGTGAGGGATGCTCTACTATTCTTTAATCACAGCATATTGCAGAGCTACTTCCTTTTCCTAATTTCTGTTTCTATAAATAATTTACCGAGTTGTGCAACATGCAGATGACACATGGAAATCAGAATTACAACTTTTAAGTAGACCACAATTTTTGCTTGTAAATTGCCTCCAAATGGGTTGGAAAGAATATTGTTTTATACTATTTTCAACCAAGAAGAGCTACCTGAAAGCATTTATGCCTAATATTCAGCAGAACCTATTTCTGTGTTTGTTATGTCATTCAGATGGACTGTATCAGCTAGTGTTTCTTAAGAAAAAATTCCACCTGGGTGTAGAAGAATTTAGAATTCTTGATGAAAAGGTAGAGAAAGAAAACACAAAAGCCAACTGTTTGGAAGAAATCTGGAGCACCCTAAAAGTCACTGTAATTAAAACACAGCAGTTTGCAATTATCCTAAAGGGGAAAAGAAATTATAAATAAGGCTCAAAAATACTAATGTGGTTACCCAAGGCCCTACCACATTAATTAAAATTGACTCGGACAGATATGATATCCTCAGATGGACTGAAAACTAGTTGGAAGGCTTAAAACAAAAGAAAATGCAATATAATTAGGTGGAAAAAGCAGTGGGTTTGGAGTGGCTGGTGTATGGTCGGTTCTGCCATTGACTAACCGATTGACCTTTGGCAATTCATGGAACTTCTCTGTGACTCAAATTTTGAAACTGCAAAACAGGATACTACCACTTAACCTTGGGTTAAAAGAATGTGTGTTAAGGTTATGTGCTGTTTTCAAATGTTGCTGTCCACACCCCTCTGCTTGCCTCTGTTTCTCTTCTCTCTACACAGTGATAGACAACCTCCTGCCTCACTTCTCCACAAGCCACCGGCTTCATTTTTATTTTTATATGGAAATCCTTCACTGGCATAGCTTCCTAATTTACAAATTTTGGTTTTTTAATATTTCCTAAAGCCAAACTTCACTGTCGTATTTTTTAATTCATCCATTAGTATATTAATGTTCAATGTTTCTTTACATTTCAAATTACGGGAAAAGGTATTCCTCTCATTTGCTCTTTGGTTACCATTGCATCTCCTGGACTCCTGTTAGCTAAACTTTGTTGACTGTTCAGATTCTTGATATAAGTGAAATGGTCAAACATAAAGGGGCTAATGGCGGTATTCCACTGATAAAGTCACAGTCACCTCTATGATGGTTTAGAGATATTCCACCAACTGCCCAGTTACAATGATTGTAACTATGTTTCAGCAGAGGTTCTCAAACTTTACTGTAATGTGAAAATTTCTGAAGACTTCTTCAGAAGATTCTGATCTAGAAAGTTTAGGTAGGGCACCAGAAATCTGCGAGTTTGACAGGGAACCTGAGGTGATTCTGATGCAAGTTGCCTACAGGCTACCTCTCCAGAAATTCAATTAGCAATTATTTTGGCAATTCCAAGAGTAATCTGGAGTTTTGAATCCTTGTGACTTAAAAAGAAATATTTCATAAAGGGAAATATTAGCCAAAGGATGTTTTATACTAAAAAATGTGGTGGCATATGTCATCATAGCACAGACTTGAGTTTGGACGTTAGTTTGTTCACTTGATACCTGTGTGTCTTAGAGAAGTTGGTCTTACTTTCCTAATATGTATCACGATAATACCACTCAACACACCAAGGAGGGATTGCAGGAATGAAATACTTGCAGAGAAAACAACTTAATCATGAAAAGTAGGATAGAAACATTAATAATTACCTCTTTAGCATTGACAATTTCAAGAACTAGGTTACTCAACTAAATCCAACAAAGTTGAGGCCAGGTTTTCCATAAATTCCTTTCTCCCAAATAGTGTTTCCACCCACATAATGTACAAAAGGTGTGTTTGTCAGCATTCAGTGGCACTAGTAGGTCAGAGGCAAGATAAGGTGCAACCACAAAACATTTATGTGACTGAATAACAGTTATGTGGCATCAACAGTAATTCAATAAAATCTGCATTTAATTTACTACAAAGAACTGCTACTATGTGTAAATAGAATGTAATGGCAAAAAACTCAGTTTTTTCATATTGCATTAATTAACTTCAGACAACTCTAACCCATTCTGCAAAAGAAAAGAAAGTGAAAGAAAGAAAGAAAGAAAGAAAGAAAGAAAGAAAGAAAGAAAGAAAGAAAGAAAGAAAGAAAGAAAGAAAGAAAGAAAATTACCAATTACAGGCTGGCTGGATGTGAATTATGCGATTTTTCTATTATCTGGGAGCCATTTTTTATTCTCTTTAAGGTGGTGTCCAGTAGGCTACAACTATACTGATTATGAATTTATTCTGTCTGTATTTTGGAATTTAATGAAAGACCAGCTATAGAATGTGGTGCCTTGTATTTTTCTCTGTCTCCTCCACCCATTCAAATATATTTATATATACATATATATGAGGTCTGACAATGAAGTTCAGGAACTCATCCTAGAAAAAGTGCTACATACCTCAATGCTGAATACCACTATTGTACCTTTGAAGCACTCCCCTTGGGAAGCTATGCACCAATGCCAGTGCCTAGTCCACCCTTCAAAGCAATTTTGGAACTCTTTTCCTGGAATGGCCATCGGAGCTGTCGTAATATTACTCTTGATGTCCTGAATGTTATCAAAATGTCTTCCTTTCAATATTTCCTTTATCTCTGAGTAAAGAAAGAAGTCATTGGGGCCAGATCAGACGAATAGGGAGGGTGTCCCAGTACAGTTATTTGTTTACTGGATAAAAACTCCCTCACAGACAGTGCTGTGTAAGCTGGTGCAATGTTGTGATGCAAGAGCCATGAATTGTTGGCAAAAAGTTCAGGTTGTCTAACTTTTTCATGCA